>NW_019384983.1:383544-399369 GCF_000671375.1 Centruroides sculpturatus | reverse complement strand
ATTATAGTAATAAGTATTAAAACTTTATTACAAAAAAGGATATTTTAAAAAATTACTTCTACAGACACTTTCAGTTTTTACTTAGAAATAGATAAATTCATTTATTATAAAGGAAACAAACAAAAATTTATTTGAAAAACACAAATATTTGTTTTATTTGGGTCTCTAATTAATAAAAAATGATGAAACACAATTTTAAAGTGCATTTTTATTCAAATAATATATTTATAAATAAGACATAGCCCAAAAAGTAGCCAATGCACCAAATGATATTTTTATGCCAAACTAATAAAAGGGTAGCCAAATTTGGCACAAAGTGGTGAAATCTTGCAACGCTGTAAGGAATACTAAATAAAGTTGGAGTTGGGACTCAAAGAGTATAGACTCAATTTCGGGGAAAGGAGAGAAAGGCCAAAAGATAAAAAATAATGAGAAAGATTGGAAAATTAAGGGTCAATATTTGCATAACAGAAGGTCTATTTAACCTTTCTCACTATTTTTTATCTTTTGGCCTTTCTCTCCTTTTCCCAAATTTGATTCTATACTCCTTTGAGTCACAACTCCAGTTTTATTTAGTATTCCTTCCTCATTCACACATTTCCAAGTATTTGAAAATATTTCCTTTCCACTCAAAAATAAAATATGTATAAAGGTTTATGGCTTTGTGAAACTTCTTTTTTGAGTTTATGCCATTAAAATAAATTAATAAATTTATCGGTTTTATTTACATGTTTATTGGGCCACATTGGAACTTGCCTTGGGCTGCATGCGGCCGGCGGGTTGGACACCCCTGCCCTATGGGATCCATTTCTATCTACATTGTTGAACTATACTATTACTCCAGCAGACATATGTATCCATACACTGAGTTGATCACCCAGTCTTATGAAGACCAGTACTTGTCCTTTCTCAAAGTCTGTTGGTTAGTTGGTTCTAATATGTGTAAACATGTGTTCTTGGCATTCTGAACAAGCTAATCTCTCTGGGACAAGTTTCCGTAAAAGTAGTGATTAAACAGAAATGCATGAGATTTCTGTCACAAATCATCACATTTTGGGTTTACATATATTATAACTAAAACCTGTGAATTAGATAAAGCTAGGATTAACTGGCTAATGCTAACTTTATTGAAGTCTTTGTGTTAAAACAAGTAACAATCCATTAATTTTGAATGTTATCCATATAAAGTATGATTTACCAAGTCACAAGCAAATAAAACTGACATTTCCATTGCCAAGAGGGTCTCTGGTAAACCTTAAAAAGTTTACTAGAGACCTTATCCCTTTTCAATTGCATTTATTACTATAATAAACCACTAGCATATGCCATTAAAGATCTACATACGTGTTGATATTTTGTGTATTGACATATTTCTTACTGTTAAAGACAAATCTGGTAAGAGTTTTGGAAATAACTGGCAACATTTATTTTTGTTTACTTCATTTTTATGCAGTAAAGAAATAATAAATTCTAGTTGATTTAAAAAACAAAATTCTTTCTTCATCCATCCAACCTGCATTGGAATGATTGCAGATTATCTGGCTAAGTTAAACCTAAATTTTCTCTTCCCTTTACTTAAAATGAACTTGATAAAGTTAGCATCAGCTGGTTAATCCTAGCTTTATCTGATTCATTGGCTTTAGCCATACATGTATAAACTTTCATTTCTGTAGGATTGCTATGATAATTTGACATTTATATAAGTCATCTCGCTGGTTTTTGTTTATTGAATATTTAATATTACCATAATAAAAGATTTGAGTTTTGCTGGATATCTGAGAATCAAATGAATTAAAGGAAAACATGATGACCTTATCAGAAGGTAGTTTATGACTTGAGAGTGTGTCAACTTACACTTTCTCAGAGTGACACCTTATGATACCTTTCCTTGACTTTTACTCACCTCTAGGGAATTTGCACCTTTAAATATGACAAAGAATGGCTAATTTTGCTCAGTTGTTGCCCATTCTTTGTCCTTTTAAGATATGTGCCTGTGCTATTACATCTGCAATTTCTCTGATGTACTGCTACTCTCAAGAATTGTTAATTAACATCAGGGCCTATTTCCTGTTCTCCTCAATGTAAAATTTCTAGTTCAGACTCATAAGGTAATTTTTGTGAATTCTCTCTCTCCACAATGATAACATCCATAAATGCAAATGTTACATTTTACTTAGCCATGTAACATACTGTACAAATGTTTATGCCATCTAATAAATGTTTAAATTAAGTTTAGTTAATTGTGTTGAGAGATTCCGTCCAACTGAATCTTGCCATTACTTACTCCATCCTCACTCCTATTCTCACATATGAGACCATATTATTGCCATTCACAAAACACCAAAAATCTCAAGTAGAGGCATAACCTACTTGGTGTCAGAAATTTTTTAACATAATTACTTACACACTGTGATAAGAAAGTTAAAAAGGCCATATATAAAACTCCACATTGGGAAACTGGTATCAATTAGATCACAGCTGGAAACTCTCATATCCAATTATTACAGATTAACTTACATTAAATATATCAGGTTTAAACAACACAAAATCTACCAATGAACTTTTAATGAACATTACTGCAGTGAATATATTAAATTAATAAAATTTACTTTTCAATTATCTAACTTATTTTTCTAATAATATTTAATTTAAANGATTATTTTTATCTTAATTTGCATAATTTTACCATGGTATTAATGTATTATAATGTTCTCCCTCTTTGGCAGGCATTAGTGCTTCTAATAATTCGGACAGTCTGGCTCTCATATGGGGATTTTTCATTCGTTCTGGACTTCCCATAAACACCAGGACCAAAGTAATCAAATGATCCAAAACTGCTCCAGAAATCTGAACAAAAACAATTTTTTTAGATAAACAATTTAAAAATTAGTATCAAATTGTTTGAAAAATTACCTCAAATGTTTTTGAACTAAATCGATGAATGAATAAAACACAATCAGCAATATTCTCAATAATAAACTCTGGGATGGTGCGAAGATGACAAGGTACTTCACTCTGTAATGGTAGAGTTAGAGATTTAAACTGCGAGTGATCAAAATTTGTTGCCACATTTATTAACCAGGTGGCAGTCGCTATGTGGAACTTCAGCATGGAATCCAAGGTCTGTGGTTCCAGAAGGGCAGCTTTCACAGATAAGAATTTGGTCATTCCTAAAAATTGAATTCTATTTTTGATTAGTTAGAAGCTTTACTTCAAAATAATAATAAAATTTAGTTAACCTTTATCCATGTTTTCCTTAATTCTCTGAACTACATCTGCAGATTCCCCACCCTGAATTCTGGCTTCTTCATACACCCTTTGAATTCTGCCCAATTCTTGGCTCAATTTAACTAAACGCTCGTGAACTACGTGAAATCCCAGAGCAAGAGCACGGTGAGTGGCAAAAAAACATTCCGTAGGAAAGTTATATTTTGTATTCTGAACATCTGGCAATTCATTCTCTTCGGAGGGAATGACAAATGTTTCTTTATTTAAATCTAAATTAATTATTTTTGATTGTCAACAGTTTCACTTAATTAATAATACAATTTATAATTCACTTCAACAATTTGAAAGTTGATTACAATTAATTAATTGGATATGATAAGCCAATTACACATACCTTTTAAGTGAATAGATCTTTCCCTGGCATCTTCATTGTTTAAAGCACGAGCGGCACAATACGTTGGATTGATTTTTAGAAGTTTGGGAGAGAAAGGTTGGCTGAAAGGACTACACAGCTTTAGTAAAACAGCACCAAAATTCAACATGAATCCGTCGGAAGACTGAACGATACCAAAGATTTCGGGCAGCTGATTGTTCCAAAGTTTTGCTCTATCTAATAAGAAATAATGAATCTCAAGATTAAAATCTCAATATTATAAATATGTTATAAATCTAATGTAATTCAAGTATTTGGAAATATTTTGACATAAATTTATTGCACTTTGCAACAGAATTAATAACTGCTGATGATAATTTTCATTAAAAGATAATATGAGAGAAGGATAAACTAATGAAAATCTAGTTTTGCATAAACGTACTGTATATAATATACAATTATAGCATACTACGATTATACACCAATAATGATCACACAGGTATCAATCAATCAGGCATTGTGCATATACACAATACCTGATTGTTTTATCTTTTTACCATATATAATCAAACAGACCTCAATATATATACAGTCAAACCTTGGGTTTTGAACTTAACTCATTTCTAAAGGTTGTTCACAAACCGAAACAAATTTTCCCATAATCAATATAATATTAAAGCAAAATGTTCCATCACTGCCATCTGAAACCAAAACTTCAAAAGTACTGTAAATAGAGCAACTTTGACTGCCTGGATGAAATATCACCAAATCAATCAACACTGACAACAAGTACTGTACTTTGTCTACACTTTCCGAAATATTATGTTTCAATTTTATTTTCAGTGTAAAGGTCAGTTTTAATTATTATTTTACTATTTTTTCTTTTAATTATTTTTAGTGTAATTAACTGCTAACTAGTATCAATAAATATTAATATTCTTATATATATATATGTTAATAAGTTTTTGTCATTTAATTTAATTTAAGCATATTTAAACACAAATTCTTGAATGCTTTTTATATTATGTGAATGTCAATTAATTAATTTGATTTAAAATTGATTGTGGCATGTACCAAAAAAGAGAAATAGTACCTTTCCCACATGCACACTAAAATGTAATTTAAATGGCAACGTCGTCAATGATTTGTATTGTGATGTAATCTTGGTGTCAGTAGTCCTGTCATTGATTGGTTGGGCTGTCAACTTCCTATACTTCCTCACATTAAAGAAAGTTGACCATCAGTGGCTGGCTCTGCCAAGTAACTTGTTTGGCAACCAGGACAAAACAAAAAATTCAAAATTTTGTTTGTAAACTGAGGTTTTACTGTACTTGTACATTATATATAAATAATATTAATTATACTATTTCCCACAAAAATTAGAGAACTCTTTAGTATCTGCAAATCACTGAAAATTACAATTTTGACTTTCAAATTCAAATTTGTCACAGTACATTTTCAATTTCAAGTGTTATTGCTTTGCATGTGTTTTTCTGTTGTCTTTTTGTATTTTTTAAACTTCTTTTGGGCTTGTTATTATTGGGGGTAGGGGTAGAAATCAACTACCTGATGGTATTTCCAAAATTCAATATAAAATAAGTAAATTTTCAACTCAAATGATTATATTGCCTGAAGCTAGAAATAATATGATACATATTCAAATTATCAAGAAAGACAATCTGTTCATGTTAATGACATGACTACACAATAAGATGATAGTCTATAGCTATGAAGAATCAAAAGTTGAGTCTGATCTAGACTGCCATAATTAATCAAGGACAAATAGACAATTGGAACAATTCAAATGAGGGTCAGATCGATCTATAAATGGATTAAAGTGTGGCTGGTGACATAGTTTTAACACGTAAATATCTTGCGTTGACAAATAACTTACAAATTGATTACTCTATCCATATTCATGATTAATTTGTAACTTATGCTTTAATTTGGAGATCATGTTAGGATACAATATTTAAGTTTTCTATCTTTTCTCTTAATATAGCAAAAATTCTACATACCTAGCAACTGTTTGACATCATTATAACAGAAGAAATGAAATAACATTATTTCATTTATATCATTGGGATTTTAAACTAATTCAAAATACAAAATAGTATTTAAAATAAAATGCTGAATTTGGATCTGCATTTAAACTTGCAAAATCACTCCAAAGCAAGTTATAAGAATTTATAGTAATGGACAAAATATCTGGCTATTTTTGAATCTGGCAATCTGTAGTACAGTAGTATTTCACTATGCAGCTGCTTTTTTTTGTTTTGGTAGTGTAAGAGTTGCACAATGTCAGTTCCAGATTGACTGTGAGTATATAGTATATTAAAAACAGTTTAATTCTTTACTTTCCATTGTTTATTTTGTCTGTGTCCAGAAAATCAGAAATCTGCACCACTTCCAGTCCCAAACTTGCCATATGCTTAGTCCAATACTGCATAATTATTGTTAAAGATTGCAATAGCAAGGAATGATAATTTGAGAGCGAATAAAACATTTCTATGACCCAAAAGTGATATTTTCTGATATATTTGTTTTGGATTTTTGATGTGTATAGGAATAGACAACACATTCTTTTACATCCTGATTTTAATATATATATATACATCAAATAGCCATGAAACTTATATTGATATTTGGCTATATAGAACAGTGAACTGATTTATATTACTGTTAAACGTTTTTAGAATATCTGTGTTATAAATAAGTGAAATGAATATCTTGTATAAAACTATTCTGCATATTATTAATACAAAAATTAACTTTCTATTAAAAACCAGTTAAAAGAAGAAAATTACATAATGTGACAATAATAACAGTTTAGCTTACATAAAAGAAAATTAATTTAATGTTAATCATCCTTTACTGTTTTATTTCAAATGTGTGTATGTATTTGTACTATGAGCAAATCAATTTTTAAATTAATATCACTTAAATAGTTGTTTAGTGATTTTAAATGTAATAAGAGAGTTCTCATTAAACCTCAAAATTTCTACACATACTCTCCATACCTGATATTTCATTTGGAATGCAATTGAAAAAATAAAATGTAGTTTTTCAGTGAGTGAGATGTGTTTCCTGATTTAATGAGGAACTTGTATTTTTGATTGGAATTAAAAATTGTGATTGTTTTTACCAAATAGTTTATACGACAATAGTGGAAACTGGCAACAAGCTTCTGCTTACCACGTAGTGGTTTGAGGAGATAATTATGTTAATACCCAAAAAGTCTCCTTATACACACGATATAATTGGAGTGATCCATTTGTATCATGTGTATAAGGAGACTTTTTGGGTATTAACATAAAGTTTTGAACTTAATATATCTCTCAATAATTAGAATGACTGGAAGAGGTGTTATTTGCACTAGGTATGACTGTTTTAATTACAAGATACAAAGTGATCGCAAGTTGTTTTACAGATTCCCTAAAAACAAACAAGTATAAGTAAATTAATAAGCAATTTGATTGTTTTCATTTATATGAACATTCCTCCTTTAAAATATTATCATCATTCAACATATGTATTTTCAGATGCACTCAGTGGATTATTAAGATCAGAAGGACTGATTTTGAAAACAAAAGAGCCAGAATATTTAAATAGAAATTATGTCATGTGTTCCAACCATTTTACAGAAAAAGATTTCAAAAACAAAAATCTCTTAAGCCAAGGGCATATAAAATTGTTTATTTGTTCACTTAATATAATTCAATGGTGTTTTTTTACCTATTTTTTTTTGTTCCTCTCACTGAATTA
Source organism: Centruroides sculpturatus (assembly GCF_000671375.1). Lineage (NCBI taxonomy): Eukaryota > Metazoa > Arthropoda > Arachnida > Scorpiones > Buthidae > Centruroides > Centruroides sculpturatus. Next base: position 392,003 of record NW_019384983.1, on the reverse strand, counting down.
GAAGTTTACAATCTAATATTGAACTTATCACTAATTGTCCACAAACAGATTTTATTTAGTTTCCTATCATTGCACTTAACTAAAAACTTGTTTTACATATGTTACAGGATCTGGCCTGGTACAGTACCCTCACTATTAATTTATAATACCAAACCCAAATAAAACTAGAAGAACGTTCAAATGTAGAAATGTATATCAAAACATGATTGAACACAAATATATCATGTCATATATGTGTTTTAATTTAATAAAATTATATTAAAACCTCCGATTTTAATTTTAAAAATCTGACTCTTATTGCATTTGATTTGTTTTATTGCTATTATTTCTTCCTTTAAATCACTATCCATCCACATTTCCTACTAAATAAAATTATAATTTATGTTTTAAGATAATAAAATAAAGACAGAAAGATGCAAAAAAAAAAAAAATGCAACAAAGTAAATATTTTATCAAGTTTTATTAATCTGTGGTGTTAATGTTCTAGTCGAACTGCTAGATGTCACTAGTTTTCTCTAATGCCGCTATGGTACATGCTAATTCACGAAGGTTTCCACTATTGTTGTACAAACTACTTTTTTACTTTCCTGACTCTGGTAAGAAATGATCCCCAAGATATTTACATTTTTGGAGTCAAAATTGTCATTTTTGGACTCAGGATCTTAAAACGTTGAGAAATGCAAAAAAAAATTCAGGGTTTTTTTTGGTGTGTGTGTAAATTTTGGTGGTTAAAGATTGATGGGATGGGAAGATAGACGGGGTCATGTGTCATATTCTATGTAGGGTCATACTTAATGATTCTACTCATTATTAGCATTTACAACTTTTTTTTTTTTTTTTTTTTATAAAACTAAACTACATTTACTTGTTTTTATATAAAAAAAGTTATTAGGAAACAAATATCAATACATAATTTCAGTTTATTAAATAACATCATGTAAAATCTGCACTGCTAAAAGATTATTATAGTAAATTTATTATTTTTTCTCTCTTCCATATAGTTAATGTTTTAATAATTATTACAAATTTTTTAAAACTTTTAAATACAAAATAAAAATCTACATACTTTGTCACATCAGGAAGCCATTGTGTTGTCAAACTTGGCCATTCTAATGCATGTGTCATTACCAAATCATAAAGAAATGGCGTATTCTTTTTCCATATTCTATACTCTTCATTAATAACACGTTCTTCAACTAAAATAATGACAAAACAAAAATATTTAATAATAATAGTGGCTTTTCAATTTAAATTCAAAATTTTACTTTTTCAAAAGTTCAAAATACCAAAGTAATCTGGCATGAGCCAAAAGTTTTAAGGATCAGAAAGTCAAGTTATTGCCCATGCACTGTAGCTGAAGCAGTCTATTTTTGTGGTTTACATTTCCAAACAGTATCTTGATCAGACATGTGGATAATCAATGCACCAAAAGGAAACTAAGGCTATTATAGTAACAAATCTATCCAAAACTGATCAATTAATTGTGATTCAGTTTCTTGTTGCAGAGGATTATGAAGCAGCTAAAATCCATTAGATCAGTGTTTCTTAAAGAGGCGATATCACCCCCTATCTCTATTCTGCATACACAGAATAGGGGCATTACTACTAACAGTCACAACCAAGGGTACAATAATCCAAAAAGTTTGAGAAGCACTGCATTAGACGGATGTCAGCAGTGTACAGTAGACCCTGCTTATTGTGAAGCAAGAAGGTATTTAGTGTTCAGAAAATATTGTGAATAAATCACCAACCAAGCACATTCAAGCTCTGAGTAGTGTTAATAGCTGACATGGTGAAGAAAATAGATGACAGCATTCAAAAAAATTGATGTGCAAGATTCTGAAGACTAAAGTACCCATCTTATTTCACAAATTTGTCACCCTGTGACCACCATATCTTTGAACCTCTAAATAAAACATTTAAAAGAAGTTACTTCACATTGGACAATCATTTGATACACATTGTCAAGAAATTGTTTCAAGAACAACTAAAGACTTTCTTCCACAATGATGATATTAAACAATCGTGAGGTGGGACAGTTGTCTAAAGGACAATGGCAATTACTTTTAACTGTTCTTATGTTTCCCTGAAAATATTGGTGAATTCAACTTTTGGCTCATACCAATATATTACACAAATTTTCAGATAAATCTCAATTTTTGTAGATTTATGACAAAGACAGCAATGTTATTTTCATCATAAATTTGAAATTTCAAAAACCAAAACAATTTTTAAACATCTCTTTTCATCTTTGGCAACACTAAACAATTTTAGTAATTATATTATGTTCATCAATGCATACGATAAGAGACCAGTAGATGAGATTTCTGATTTACAAGATAATAATAATATGATTATAATTATCATTTCTTTTATTACTTTTATTATTAATATTTGCTACTATTGTTATTAACAATAGCCCAGAGTGTATGAGAAAAAGGACATTATTTTATTTTATTAGCACTCTACCCCTCGGTACCACAGTTTGAGGCAGTTATGCTCACCAATGCTACGCTTGTTAAGGAGGGTTTTACGGCGCAGCAAATCCTAGAAATATGAGAGGCCTTGATTTATATCACGGAAAATAATTACTTTCGGTTCAACGGAAAAGTTTATTTACAGAAACAAGGGGTACCTATGGGCTCTCCTCTCTGCTATCTTAGTGGAACTACTCATGAGGTGTGTGGAGCAAAGAGTGTTTACCTTCCCTATCACCATAGCATACCCGCTATTATATCTTAGATACGTGGAAGATATCTTAGTAGCCTGGCAACACATGGAAGAGGAATTCCACATTCTCAAAAGTTATCTTATGGAGGTTTATTCTACCATCAAGTTTACCNGGGCCATGGACTTTCTCAACCAGTCGCAAGCCGTCATCTTACCGGAAGATCCAACACCGGCTGTGTTAATATTACCATAATAAAAGATTTGAGTTTTGCTGGATATCTGAGAATCAAATGAATTAAAGGAAAACATGATGACCTTATCAGAAGGTAGTTTATGACTTGAGAGTGTGTCAACTTACACTTTCTCAGAGTGACACCTTATGATACCTTTCCTTGACTTTTACTCACCTCTAGGGAATTTGCACCTTTAAATATGACAAAGAATGGCTGATTTTGCTCAGTTGTTGCCCGTTCTTTGTCCTTTTAAGATATGTGCCTGTGCTATTACATCTGCAATTTCTCTGATGTGCTGCTACTCTCAAGAATTGTTAATCAACATCAGGGCCTATTTCCTGTTCTCCTCAATGTAAAATTTCTAGTTCAGACTCATAAGGTAATTTTTGTGAATTCTCTCTCTCCACAATGATAACATCCATAAATGCAAATGTTAAATTTTACTTAGCCATGTAACATACTGTACAAATGTTTATGCCATCTAATAAATGTTTAAATTAAGTTTAGTTAATTGTGTTGAGAGATTCCGTCCAACTGAATCTTGCCATTACTTACTCCATCCTCACTCCTATTCTCACATATGAGACCATATTATTGCCATTCACAAAACACCAAAAATCTCAAGTAGTAGGCATAACCTACTTGGTGTCAGAAATTTTTTAACATAATTACTTACACACTGTGATAAGAAAGTTAAAAAGGCCATATATAAAACTCCACATTGGGAAACTGGTATCAATTAGATCACAGCTGGAAACTCTCATATCCAATTATTACAGATTAACTTACATTAAATATATCAGGTTTAAACAACACAAAATCTACCAATGAACTTTTAATGAACATTACTGCAGTGAATATATTAAATTAATAAAATTTACTTTTCAATTATCTAACTTATTTTTCTAATAATATTTAATTTAAATTCACAAGAAAAACATTTCATTAAATGATTATTAAAATAGTACAGAACTATGCACATATATCACTTACATCATTAATTTCTGATCATCTGCTACAGAACCAAATAAACTAACATGAAGCAAATGCCAAGCTACATCCTAAAATAAATTAAATTTTAGATTTTTGTTTAAATATTTGATATTAATGATTCAACTTGTAAAATTTTACCTCAACAACAGCAGTGTGACCAGTAAATATAGATTTTGCATCAACTACTTTATTTTCTTTAGGAACAGCATTAATATCCCAAAGACAAATGGTCTAGAGAAACAATTATTACAAATAAAAAACATATAACAATAAATTTTAAATAATTTATATAATAACTTACATGATCATCAGAAGCACTGAGAAGGTTTCCATTTAAATTTGGATTCCATGACAATCCATAACTATAAGATTTTTATATTACAACAACATAAAATATGAACAATATACATTTTACTATAAACTGTAAATTTTACCCTTCTTTCTGATGACCTCTTAACCTAAGATCTGGATTACATTCTCCATTTGGATCTAAAAAAATTTGGAAAAAATTACCATTTACAACAAACAATACCAAAATGTAAGAGAATAATGCATCTAAAAAAAATAGCAGACCTGGTTTTGATGGATGTTTTGTATAATCAAATACAAGAACGTCACTGGAAGGAGTTTTGGTGGCAATTATGCAGGGATTCTGTGGCATATACCGAGCTCTGTTGACCTCTCCTTCATGATTAATCTTGATCTCTATCTCAATTTTACCGCTAACTGAGCCAAAACCACCAAATTCTAAACATAAAGAAAACAGCTTTTATTTTATTAAAACTGCTTATACAATAGAATTAGATAAAATTTTTCAATAAAAACATTTACTTTAATTGACTGTAAAAACTTAGAAAAAACAACTTTGAGCACTTTCAGATTATTGTGTCTGTCTTCAGAAAATTTTCATAATGTGGAATATTAATTTGGTTTTATTTGTTCATCTTTAATGAAATTTTGTATTTCAAATTTCTAGTAATAAATATTTTTTTCATCTTCCTTAATAACACAATTGTTTGTAACGTATTATCATAATACTAATATTCCATATTCTAAGCATTACCAGAAGACAGATAAGAATCCTTAAGTTCTCAAATGTGTGTTTGTGTTTCCTAAGTTATTATACTCCATTAAAGCAAATATATATTTTTTATTATATTTTAAATTATGGAGTCATTTTATATACTTTAAAATCTTTTAATATAATTACCTCCTTTTTCACTGTCATAATGGGATGCATCAAACTGTGTGTCATCGCTCGGTAACTGTACACTGGCAATCAGCAGATGATTCTGTTCGTCTGACCTAATGATGTATGGCTACAGATTAACCACTGACAACGAATAACAGAGTGTTAAAAGTGAAAACTAATTTTTAAAAAAGTTATAATTTTAATTTTATTAGAAAAATTTTGAAGTGCTTTAAGCTTTCAATAAAAAAGATATTAAAATTGCCAATCTTTTTGTAAAACTAACTTTAAAAATTTTAAAAGACAATTCAAATTAATGGCTTATCAAACAAACCAAATTTCAAAATTATTAATCTTAAAAGATATTAACAACAATCAAAATATATTCAATTCTTATATTTAGAAAGAATTTATCATCACACATAATAATGCATAAAATCTATACCAATGAATTATTAGACAAATAATATATTAATTACTTAAGTGGTTTGCATAGTGCATAGAATATAATTTTTACTTAAGTCTAAGAAATATCTAAAGTCAGATTTTCTTAATTGGGATACATAGTTGTCTCACAAATACTTTGAAGGAATTCTATACAAACAATTTAATTTTTTAAGAATAGGTCAAAAATTGAAGAGGGAGTACTTAAATTGTACAATAAAAGTAAAATTTGTCTGCTGAAAAATAGTTATTATATACTTCTAAATGCATTCACAAACCTATTTCAATGTATAAAATACTCCTTAATATTTTCTAGAATTAAACAGCTTATTTGAAATACATAAATGAAGGAAAATCATACATAAATATTTCTATGCAGTAAATATGATTAGAACTGTATAAAATTCTTTTGCTTTTAAGCACTAGAAAAAGAGGGAAACAATTTAAGAATAGCAGCAGTAGGAATATATTACTCAAGACACCACAAAACATTGTTCTGTCTGATACTAAGCATTTTTTTTTACAAGTAAATTTATTCACATTTATCCCTAAATTTATATGTTAGTCTGGTCCTGTATCAAATTTAATTCATGTAAACAGAGATGTCCTTTTAATGTCAGTGTCAATAAAATCAGAATTTCTACTATCTGTAGTCTGAACAGTAAGCAAAGTGAGTAATTAAATCATCAGTTATTGTTATAAGTACATCCCAAAGTGATTACAATTAGTAGGTCCTACTGTATCTAAAAAAGAAAAAAAAAATGAAAATATTATGATACATACAGAGATAATACATTTCTTTATAATAAAAAAATATTTTGACAGGAAGCATTTTAACATGTTGAATGATGAGAGCTGAGATTTGATTTTGAGACTACAGAAGAGTTTGCACAGAGACTATTTACTTGTCTAACCCCTATATCTACAATATTTAGATTATTAAAGATTTAAATTTTAATAAAGTATTTTAGTTTTTGTTAAACTGGCTAAAATTAAATAATGCATTATACAAATATGCAAGCAAAGACAACTACATAAAAATCTTCTGTAATTTAATATTAGATTTGTATGATGAGATATCTAGGAAACAAATATTTTGAGGTTGGCTTTATATTTGAATAAATAAGACAATTCTGGAAATTCTGGATTTAGGAGAAACAACAGAACAATTTTCAAGTGTTTGAGGAATAGCAAATCTTCAAAATATTAGAAAGATTAATATTCCATTCCATTTTCTTCTAATAATGGCAACTGTAAATCAACATATTAAGATAATCTATAGAAGATTGAGACAGATGGTTAAAGAAACTATGTAGACTAATAAGACATGAAACTATATACTTGACAACAAAAATTATCTATAATCTGGATCTCAAATAATAAGAAATGCATCTTTGAAGATCCTGATTTGCTTATGATGATGTAGCAATGAATAAAAAGAATATGAATGAAAAAGTTTATCGTGAACATGGAAGAGGTTATGTGACAAAGCTAAAATGAACCACAAGCTGAATTTTCTATTTTGATATAAAATACAAAAATATTTCTTAAACTTTCAGAAAAATTTTTTCTGCCTAATGTTTTCAGAACAATATCTTATTGTCAAGATTTATACAAAGACAGATGTTTACTGATCTAATGCAATAAATATTCTGAAGCCTGAGTTGCAGCTATTTTATTTGGTTAAGATTAATTTTCACTTCACAGAAGTATATAAATTCGAACATAAAAATTTTTTTTTGTAATTTTGTGAATTTAAATTCATATCAATGGAAAAATAATAAAGATTATTATTTTTGTTTTATTGATATAATCATGATAATTTATGTATAGTAGATTGCATGTTCTGTTTTATTTTAGATATGGTGTATTTCAGCATTATTTTTGTTTTGTAATTTTAACTTTATTATTTTAAGTTCAAGTATTATTTGTAGTTCCATTGCTTCATTGGAAGCAGGTGAATCAGGCAACTGTTTCAAATTAATTTTAGCTGTTTTTAAGACATGTCTTAGTTAAGTGACTTTTTAGACCATGCTATATTTACAACAATTTGTGATTCAATGCATATTATTTAAGTTGCATTTTGCATAAAATATTTATTTGTAATTGTAATACTTCTGAGTGTAATCAAATCAATTTTTCATGACACATTTTACAAATAATTTTTCAGTGAATACAAATATAATTTATTTTAAATAATAATGCTGTATGTGATATTATTCAAGATTAATTAAATGTCATTGTTACAACTCCTCTTGCATTTTAAAAAACAAAAGCCATAATGTTAATAGGCTTTCTTCAAGAAATGAAAACAATCTTTTTTTAAAAAATTAAGATAGCAATTTTTAAAAATTAAACACTTTCAAAGAATATTCCTTTTAAATAAAGATAGCAGAAGCAGACAGTTTGAAGAAAGTTAGATTATGGAAATTTTAATATATTTATTTGAAGTAAACATTTTTCAAAATTTTCTAAAATCTTTTAAACTTAATCCAATTTCTAATAATTTTAAGACACAACATAATTTAATACTTAAAAAAAAATTTAACTTCAAAATTCTTTATAATGCAAACAAAGTTATACATTATATAGTCCCCTGATTTTACAACTGGTTTAAATTTTGTTACAATTGTTTGAAATGTAATATCTAAATAAATTTTTTGTTGACCATTTTGAGTATGTTGCCGTATAGTTTAAAGTTTATATTTCCAGAAAGAGCCTCAAATTTATGACAGCAAGCTTATGAAAAATTAGACTTTGATTTACAATGGCTTGCTTAGCAATGATTTTTTTTCCAGGAAACCAGGTCAATTTGGTCATAAAACCAGGGGTCTACTGTAAGCAAAAAAAATTTCAAACATTATTAAAAAATGATCTCTTACATCTATCATTATCATACAATTTTTTATTTGCACATATATATATATATA
>NW_019384983.1:367173-383392 GCF_000671375.1 Centruroides sculpturatus | reverse complement strand
TTTATACAGTCGACCCCCCTATAAGATCATTGATTTTTCCGTTTTATCTGAATTACATGTTGTACGAGTCACTTAGATTTTACAAATACGTGTGCCGGACTGTGAATGGCTCACATATTTGTAAAATCTAAGTGACTCGTACAACATGTAATTCAGATAAAACGGAAAAATCAATGATCTTATAGGGGGGTCGACTGTATTCAAAATGGATTGGCTTGCATATTAATTGTTTATTCATATTTAAATTAAATTTCCATTACTTTATAAACAAGAATAAAATTCTTTCATCAAATATTTTAATCATACTAGAAAATATATATTAATTATTATTCAAATTCTGATAAAAATACAAAATACCATTAGAATAAATAGAGTAAAGAAAAAAAAGATTGGAGAAATAATTTACAGTACAAATAATATGTAGATTTTCTATAATATCTGTTTTATCTATTCACAAATATTACATATTATTAAATACTACAATTAGGAAGAGTTCTGAAAGAGATATTTTAAAAAAATCTACATTAATAATGACAAGTATTAATAGCAGGTAATTAGATCATATTGTGACTTAAAATGTTAATCTGATATTGCATGGGTGTATTAAACCAATTTTCCCCATTATCAAAATATATTTGTTTATTCAATTATTCTTTGTCAATAATTGTAGAGAGGATAAAAACTTATAAGTAAGAAGTATTTAAGAATTTTCTTTAAATAAAACTGTCTTTAAATTAAAAACTGAATATACAAGACAAATTGTACTTCATATCAGTCAAATATTTACAACTTCTAAAAAGTTTCAAGTATATTAAATGGTTATTATTTCTGCCTAATACATAAATTGTTTGACATCAGATAAATTTTTCTTTAAAATTCAAAACTAACTTATTTTGGAACAAAGCCAAACTTTTATTTACATCAGAAACATTTTTAACCTCATTTCTTTGTCAGCTGCATCAAACTAGTTATTATTTGACAACAAACTACTAAATTCAAAAATACTTCTGAAATAAATAAAACTGTTTTAGCTCTCAAATTAGTTAGTTTTGGATTTTTATTACAAAGTTGTTGTTCTTTCTCTAAACACTTTTTAAAAATTTTACATGAAATGTATTAAAATAATGTTTATAACATCTTCTTTTTCATTTCTGCAGCAGTCAAGTTGAACTTGTTACACAAATTTNTATACCGAGCTCTGTTGACCTCTCCTTCATGATTAATCTTGATCTCTATCTCAATTTTACCGCTAACTGAGCCAAAACCACCAAATTCTAAACATAAAGAAAACAGCTTTTATTTTATTAAAACTGCTTATTCAATAGAATTAGATAAAATTTTTCAATAGAAACATTTACTTTAATTGACTGTAAAAACTTAGAAAAAACAACTTTGAGCACTTTCAGATTATTGTGTCTGTCTTCAGAAAATTTTCATAATGTGGAATATTAATTTGGTTTTATTTGTGCATCTTTAATGAAATTTTGTATTTCAAATTTCTAGTAATAAATATTTTTTTCATCTTCCTTAATAACACAATTGTTTGTAACATATTATCATAATACTAATATTCCATATTCTAAGCATTACCAGAAGACAGATAAGAATCCTTAAGTTCTCAAATTTGTGTTTGTGTTTCCTAAGTTATTATACTCCATTAAAGCAAATATATTTTTTTTATTATATTTTAAATTATGGAGTCATTTTATATACTTTAAAATCTTTTAATATAATTACCTCCTTTTTCACTGTCATAATGGGATGCATCAAACTGTGTGTCATCGCTCGGTAACTGTACACTGGCAATCAGCAGATGATTCTGTTCGTCTGACCTAATGATGTATGGCTACAGATTAACCACTGACAACGAATAACAGAGTGTTAAAAGTGAAAACTAATTTTTAAAAAAGTTATAATTTTAATTTTATTAGAAAAATTTTGAAGTGCTTTAAGCTTTCAATAAAAAAGATATTAAAATTGCCAATCTTTTTGTAAAACTAACTTTAAAAATTTTAAAAGACAATTCAAATTAATGGCTTATCAAAGAAACCAAATTTCAAAATTATTAATCTTAAAAGATATTAACAACAATCAAAATATATTCAATTCTTATATTTAGAAAGAATTTATCATCACACATAATAATGCATAAAATCTATATCAATGAATTATTAGACAAATAATATATTAATTACTTAAGTGGTTTGCATAGTGCATAGAATATAATTTTTACTTAAGTCTAAGAAATATCTAAAGTCAGATTTTCTTAATTGGGATACATAGTTGTCTCACAAATACTTTGAAGGAATTCTATACAAACAATTTAATTTTTTAAGAATAGGTCAAAAATTGAAGAGGGAGTACTTAAATTGTACAATAAAAGTAAAATTTGTCTGCTGAAAAATAGTTATTATATACTTCTAAATGCATTCACAAACCTATTTCAATGTATAAAATACTCCTTAATATTTTCTAGAATTAAACAGCTTATTTGAAATACATAAATGAAGGAAAATCATACATAAATATTTCTATGCAGTAAATATGATTAGAACTGTATAAAATTCTTTTGCTTTTAAGCACTAGAAAAAGAGGGAAACAATTTAAGAATAGCAGCAGTAGGAATATATTACTCAAGACACCACAAAACATTGTTCTGTCTGATACTAAGCATTTTTTTTTACAAGTAAATTTATTCACATTTATCCCTAAATTTATATGTTAGTCTGGTCCTGTATCAAATTTAATTCATGTAAACAGAGATGTCCTTTTAATGTCAGTGTCAATAAAATCAGAATTTCTACTATCTGTAGTCTGAACAGTAAGCAAAGTGAGTAATTAAATCATCAGTTATTGTTATAAGTACATCCCAAAGTGATTACAATTAGTAGGTCCTACTGTATCTAAAAAAGAAAAAAAAATGAAAATATTATGATACATACAGAGATAATACATTTCTTTATAATAAAAAAATATTTTGACAGGAAGCATTTTAACATGTTGAATGATGAGAGCTGAGATTTGATTTTGAGACTACAGAAGAGTTTGCACAGAGACTATTTACTTGTCTAACCCCTATATCTACAATATTTAGATTATTAAAGATTTAAATTTTAATAAAGTATTTTAGTTTTTGTTAAACTGGCTAAAATTAAATAATGCATTATACAAATATGCAAGCAAAGACAACTACATAAAAATCTTCTGTAATTTAATATTAGATTTGTATGATGAGATATCTAGGAAACAAATATTTTGAGGTTGGCTTTATATTTGAATAAATAAGACAATTCTGGAAATTCTGGATTTAGGAGAAACAACAGAACAATTTTCAAGTGTTTGAGGAATAGCAAATCTTCAAAATATTAGAAAGATTAATATTCCATTCCATTTTCTTCTAATAATGGCAACTGTAAATCAACATATTAAGATAATCTATAGAAAATTGAGACAGATGGTTAAAGAAACTATGTAGACTAATAAGACATGAAACTATATACTTGACAACAAAAATTATCTATAATCTGGATCTCAAATAATAAGAAATGCATCTTTGAAGATCCTGATTTGCTTATGATGATGTAGCAATGAATAAAAAGAATATGAATGAAAAAGTTTATCGTGAACATGGAAGAGGTTATGTGACAAAGCTAAAATGAACCACAAGCTGAATTTTCTATTTTGATATAAAATACAAAAATATTTCTTAAACTTTCAGAAAAATTTTTTCTGCCTAATGTTTTCAGAACAATATCTTATTGTCAAGATTTATACAAAGACAGAAGTTTACTGATCTAATGCAATAAATATTCTGAAGCCTGAGTTGCAGCTATTTTATTTGGTTAAGATTAATTTTCACTTCACAGAAGTATATAAATTCGAACATAAAAATTTTTTTTTGTAATTTTGTGAATTTAAATTCATATCAATGGAAAAATAATAAAGATTATTATTTTTGTTTTATTGATATAATCATGATAATTTATGTATAGTAGATTGCATGTTCTGTTTTATTTTAGATATGGTGTATTTCAGCATTATTTTTGTTTTGTAATTTTAACTTTATTATTTTAAGTTCAAGTATTATTTGTAGTTCCATTGCTTCATTGGAAGCAGGTGAATCAGGCAACTGTTTCAAATTAATTTTAGCTGTTTTTAAGACATGTCTTAGTTAAGTGACTTTTTAGACCATGCTATATTTACAACAATTTGTGATTCAATGCATATTATTTAAGTTGCATTTTGCATAAAATATTTATTTGTAATTGTAATACTTCTGAGTGTAATCAAATCAATTTTTCATGACACATTTTACAAATAATTTTTCAGTGAATACAAATATAATTTATTTTAAATAATAATGCTGTATGTGATATTATTCAAGATTAATTAAATGTCATTGTTACAACTCCTCTTGCATTTTAAAAAACAAAAGCCATAATGTTAATAGGCTTTCTTCAAGAAATGAAAACAATCTTTTTTTAAAAAATTAAGATAGCAATTTTTAAAAATTAAACACTTTCAAAGAATATTCCTTTTAAATAAAGATAGCAGAAGCAGACAGTTTGAAGAAAGTTAGATTATGGAAATTTTAATATATTTATTTGAAGTAAACATTTTTCAAAATTTTCTAAAATCTTTTAAACTTAATCCAATTTCTAATAATTTTAAGACACAACATAATTTAATACTTAAAAAAAAATTTAACTTCAAAATTCTTTATAATGCAAACAAAGTTATACATTATATAGTCCCCTGATTTTACAACTGGTTTAAATTTTGTTACAATTGTTTGAAATGTAATATCTAAATAAATTTTTTGTTGACCATTTTGAGTATGTTGCCGTATAGTTTAAAGTTTATATTTCCAGAAAGAGCCTCAAATTTATGACAGCAAGCTTATGAAAAATTAGACTTTGATTTACAATGGCTTGCTTAGCAATGATTTTTTTTCCAGGAAACCAGGTCAATTTGGTCATAAAACCAGGGGTCTACTGTAAGCAAAAAAAATTTCAAACATTATTAAAAAATGATCTCTTACATCNATAGTATTGTGTATGTATATAGAATAATGTAAATGAAAAATTTGTAATTTAAAGCAAAATCTATAAGGGCTAATTAAAACATCTTCCTGAAGACTTAGGTTCTTTAATGGTATCAATTTTTTTCAATATAAACTGAAAAGTTTGGCCTTAAAAAATATATCATCAGCATCTGAAAAATAATATATATGATCAATTACTCTTCACTAATTATATACAAAAATATCAATTTATTGTTTGCAATATAAGCAAATTAAGAAAAAGTATTGAAATTATTGGAATAATGTACATATTTCTATTGAAAACAACAAACAACAATTTTATTACTTTCATTAATTATATTAAATTAGGAGACACTGCTTATAGAATAAGGATATTTTTTCAATTCTAACTTTCTAATTTTAATAATGTGCAACTAGAATTATAGTTTCCTCTACTCAGCAGCTTACAAGTTTTAGTAGTAATAGATAACAATAGAGATATCTGACTAAGACAACAAGAAAAAAAGGCATTCATGAATAAATTTTTAAGAATATCTAAGAACAAGAATTAATAAATTTATATTTTCTATAGCAGTTATTGTCCTCTTTAGATATATGACAAAACCAATGACACTACATTTTAAAATATCATAATTCAATATCATTTATAAAGTCTTAATTTTTTAGTTATAAAAACTTAACAAGAAAAATATTAAAAACAGAAAAAATATTTTTTGATTATTAATAGTATATGATGAAGATGTAAATTAGCAGATTCAGAAAGTAAAAATCATAACATTAGTAATAGATTTTTATAAAAATACAGTCGACCCCCCTATAAGATCATTGATTTTTCCGTTTTATCTGAATTACATGTTGTACGAGTCACTTAGATTTTACAAATACGTGTGCCGGACTGTGAATGGCTCACATATTTGTAAAATCTAAGTGACTCGTACAACATGTAATTCAGATAAAACGGAAAAATCAATGATCTTATAGGGGGGTCGACTGTATTCAAAATGGATTGGCTTGCATATTAATTGTTTATTCATATTTAAATTAAATTTCCATTACTTTATAAACAAGAATAAAATTCTTTCATCAAATATTTTAATCATACTAGAAAATATATATTAATTATTATTCAAATTCTGATAAAAATACAAAATACCATTAGAATAAATAGAGTAAAGAAAAAAAAGATTGGAGAAATAATTTACAGTACAAATAATATGTAGATTTTCTATAATATCTGTTTTATCTATTCACAAATATTACATATTATTAAATACTACAATTAGGAAGAGTTCTGAAAGAGATATTTTAAAAAAATCTACATTAATAATGACAAGTATTAATAGCAGGTAATTAGATCATATTGTGACTTAAAATGTTAATCTGATATTGCATGGGTGTATTAAACCAATTTTCCCCATTATCAAAATATATTTGTTTATTCAATTATTCTTTGTCAATAATTGTAGAGAGGATAAAAACTTATAAGTAAGAAGTATTTAAGAATTTTCTTTAAATAAAACTGTCTTTAAATTAAAAACTGAATATACAAGACAAATTGTACTTCATATCAGTCAAATATTTACAACTTCTAAAAAGTTTCAAGTATATTAAATGGTTATTATTTCTGCCTAATACATAAATTGTTTGACATCAGATAAATTTTTCTTTAAAATTCAAAACTAACTTATTTTGGAACAAAGCCAAACTTTTATTTACATCAGAAACATTTTTAACCTCATTTCTTTGTCAGCTGCATCAAACTAGTTATTATTTGACAACAAACTACTAAATTCAAAAATACTTCTGAAATAAATAAAACTGTTTTAGCTCTCAAATTAGTTAGTTTTGGATTTTTATTACAAAGTTGTTGTTCTTTCTCTAAACACTTTTTAAAAATTTTACATGAAATGTATTAAAATAATGTTTATAACATCTTCTTTTTCATTTCTGCAGCAGTCAAGTTGAACTTGTTACACAAATTTAAAATTTGTTTAAAAGAACTTTTCTAAATATATTTATTACAATATTCTTAAACTTCTCATGTTTGCAATATATTTTTTAAAATTTTTGTGCAAATCATTTATGTTTATACAATTACTTATGAATATAATATAATAAAAATTTGAATTTATTAAAAAATTTTATTGATTGCATGCAAAATAATTTACTTATAAATAAAGATTAAAAATATTAATTAAGACAGCTTTTAATGAAAAAAATATTTAATTCAAACATTTAAAACAGTAATAAATTATACTAACGTGTGTGTTCCTAAAATAAGTCGATGTACAGAGTAATCTTTTCCTTCTGGCCTATAATAAAAATATGAAAAATATTTGTAATTATGTTAGTAACTTATAATTTTCCCATCAATAATAAGACTGTATTAATAAAGTAAAACTTAATAAAATAACTATTAAGTACAATATTTTATTGAAGAAAAATTTAGTGTACACCACAAAGTTTTTTAAAAACAATACTTTTGATATTTTAAGTATTATTTTATTAATGTTAGTTCATTGCAATTATTATCTATTAATAGGACTTATTAAACCAATTTAACTTTCATCCACAAGTTAAATCAGTATAGTAAGTCCTATTAACAGATAGTAACAATAGACTACTATTAATAAAATATTTCTGGTAGATTATCATTTTTATCATAAGTATGTGTATAGTAATTTTTATCTTCATGAAAATTATTATTGGCTAAATTCAATGCAATTTTAAAGAAGTTATCCAGATTAGCTTTGTTAATGGATATCTTTAAAATTATTACAGGTTGACAAATTAATATAGAAGAAAGATGATGGCAACTTTTTGGACACTCACTGGACATGATAATCAATGCTTGTTATAAGCAAAGAAAGTAATAAATTACTGTTCTTAAATTTAAAATTGCTATTTTGTGATAATCTAAAACAGTGTTGTGACTCCCCTTTGATTCTTTAAACACTATGTAGTGTAATAAATTCAAACACTTGGCATTCTATCATCTTTGTTTAGTTCACTTGATACATGTTTAAAATACACATTTCGGGCATAACATGCCCCTCTTCAGCCAACTAAAAATATAACAAAAATTCCCAATGGATACCCAAACAGAATAATAAATGCCTGGGAAAGAATGATAAACAGCCAAAAGATTCGTAAAACGGAACAAAAAGAAGACTTAAAAACTGAAATACATCAGTTTGCCTTATATCAAAGGATTGTACGAGGAAATAGACAAAGAAACAATAAAGATCAACATAAAACTCACACCGAAATATGAAAAACTATCGTCTAGAATTAAACCCAAACAACCAACGAAGAAAAGAAAAGAACCGCAAAAAGAAACAAAAAATATAGTATACAAGATCCTGTGTACCTGTAGTGATACCAAGTTCTACATAGAAAAGAAGTGAAAATTATAAGTGAGACTTAAAGAACATGTAGCAGATCTGAAATATCACAGACTGAACTCTGCCTTCCACGATCACTGCACATTAAACGACTGAAATATTGACCAAAATAATATAAAAATTTTACACAGAAAAACAGAAACATACAAGAGAAAATTTTAAAAAAGTGTAGAAATCATTAAAAGTAAAAACTGTATAAATAAAAATTTGAGCATAAAAATAAGTGAAAATTCGCTGAAAGTATTGTGAAAGGGATTTTGAAAAATGTAAAAATAGGAAGTACCGTACATTCGTATACATATTATAAAAAATGTTTTTGAAAAATTCCATTCTTATTAATCATTTTTGTTAGAAATAATCTCCTATACAATAATAATTGCTATAATTAGATAAAAAAAAATTTTTTTGATAAAATAAATAAAAGCTCGATCATGAACTGGCCTTTTTACGACATAAAAATATGCTAATTGGTATGAAACTGTAGCAAAAATGGTAGATGACAGTATAAAGTAAAGCTAACAAAGATTTTTGTGTTTTATTTTATTATGAATTTTATATAACAGGTATGTTATATTCACTTTGTAAATGTTGTTGTAACAAGATATTTTATAGTAAAAGACAGAATTTGAATTGAAATTTAATATCATATCATCTCTTAACCAAGAATAAACACATAAGAAAGAATACAGGTATATTGTTTGTTAATATATTTGCATAGATATTGTAAAGACACATAGATAAAAACTAAATTTTTAATACAAAATAGATGTAAGCAAAATCCTGTACTGACGGTACATCCATCTTTTAATTTTGTTGCCCAAAAGGGAAACAACAAAGGTACGTTTATAGTGTATACTAGTGTTTCTCAAACGGGATTCCGGGATCCCGGTTGTTTTTTTAACCCAGGAAATATCCTGGAAAATTTTTCTTATCCCGGGAAATCCCACATATTTCTTAAAAATTCACTTTTTTTCTTATTTTGTGTTAAGGTTAAGAAATTTTGCAAATAAAAAGCATAATTATCTCTCATTCACTGTCAGAATACATTTGTATTTATTAATTTTAAACCTACCTATTAGTTTTTTAAAAATTTTTGCTTGTTATGGCATGTCACAAATGGTCAATAATCAATACNACTATTTTACCATGTAGACAATAAGTACTATTGAATTAAAAAAACTATTGTAATGAATGTATGCATGTTCTCTAAGCCAGTGGTTCTTAACCTTTTTATACTCACGGCCCACCAAACATTTCATAATTTTTTGTGACCCCCATTTTTTTAAATAATAATTTATATTTGTTAAATTATGAATAATAAATAGATTTTTTATTATTGCTTTATTTTTTTATATAATAAATGTAAAACATAACTTTATTATTTCATTATCTATTTAAATAACATCCAAACTCCACAATTAAACATAAAAACTCATTAATTCTTAACAAAAAATAAAATAAGACATTTAAAAATTCAGAAAAAACAAAAAATATTTGAAAATATGTACTAGCGAAAAGCAGCAAATTTTGCGTTGTTGCTGAAAACAGGGGAGGATATTTTGCACGAATTTGTATCGAAAATTCCAAGCATTAATAGTTTCTTAGAATTACTTTGGAATAAAAGAAGTAAATACTGCGGTATAAATAGCATATTTGCATTTATTTCTTCTGTACTAACAAAGTTGTATGTACAGAAAAATAAGAAATATACTGTATTAAAAAAAATAAAAACTATATGTAAACTTTATCTTCTTATTTCACTTTTCAATACGATATTCGGTTATACATCAATTTTGTTTTTATTATATTCTGAAGGAAATTTTGCAAAACTTGGCAGCCCCCCAGCAAACTTCTTATGGACCCCCAGGGGGCTGCGGCCCCCTGTTAAGAAACACTGCTCTAAGCAACAAAGCTGTTACATTTGTTTATATAACATTGTCACTTAGCCAATAAATATAATAATAATTATCAAAAATTTAGCACCTTTTATCAGATTTAAATCTAAGTGGTTATAGTTTAACTATTAACTTTGTGATTAGTTGAAAAGTATGGACATTTTGTTTATTTTTTCTAAGTACTGCATGCACATGGACTGAATCTTTAAAGTAGACTGTCCATACTAAATACAGACATATGGTAACCCTATTCATCAATAACTCTATTCTGGTGTATATCTTTACACACAGAAATTACCTGATTTATTTTTCACAAAATTTGATTTAAAAAACAATTAATATGCATTTATGTATGGAATGACCTTTCAAGCTATGAGGAAAAAAAACTATTTTTTCTGCCCCATCTTTAAAAATTCTGAAAAAGTCTTGAATCCATAACAAATTGTTTCCCACTATCTACCTAGTCTGAAAAGAATAATTTTACTGTAAAAGCAACAACAATTAAGAATTTTAATTGGAATGCAAATTGTTAATGATCATGGATTGTCATTAATAGAAAAAAAAATTATGTTATTTTATGAAAAATCAAAGATATTTATGGAATTTTGTTACAAATGAAGATTGGAATTTTTTAAAAGTACAAATACATAAGAGTTTACAAGTTTTAGAATAACATCACCATAGAAAAATATGTTGGAAAATGTCAAATTATTATAAAACTAGCAGACCCCGCCATGTGTTGTTGTGGCTCAAAATGTATCTATTATAAATGTATAACACTTCTCCTTTTTTTTCCAAATTTTTCAAAAAATCCCTTCTTAGTGTACATTCTCTTGACGTACCCTATTAAAACGCAATCAAAAACGCAAAAAAACCGCATCTAAAATAGTATAAATAGAAGCAGAGTTCTTTACCGTAAGCCTTAATCCTGTCCATCTCCCTCCAGTGGGGGGGAATTTCAACATGTATATTATATAAAAACACGTGCGTATTCGAATGCAGCAGTGTGTAAAAATTTCATAGGAATCGGTAGGAACAAACAAACATTACATTTTTATTTATATAGATAGATAGATCTGCTTTAGTTCATCCTCACAGAAAAGCAAACTTAGGGCGTCGTACTCGTAGCACCATCTGTTGGACATAAAAGCCTTAACCCTAGATGATATCTTTTAATTTATATGAATGTTTAACGGAATAATATACAGCCTATGTCCACCCCGAATTTCCATTCTAAATATTGGTGAAAGAATTTTTGAAATCGGATGAGTAGTTTCAGAGATTACCCGCTACATACAAACTTACAAACATTACCTCTTTATAATATTAGTATAGATAAAAATATTTGAAGTGAATTGTAAAATCTCAGCAAAGAGAGACTAAATGCATATCAATTTCAAATAAAAGATATTAAAATAAGTATGAATTGTCAACTGTTGTGACAAATCTATAATAAGAGGATCCAGTATCCAATAAAGATATCAACAAATTCAACTAGATAAAAAGCAAATAGCAATAAAACTTTTAAATACAAAATAAAAATCTACATACTTTGTCACATCAGGAAGCCATTGTGTTGTCAAACTTGGCCATTCTAATGCATGTGTCATTACCAAATCATAAAGAAATGGCGTATTCTTTTTCCATATTCTATACTCTTCATTAATAACACGTTCTTCAACTAAAATAATGACAAAACAAAAATATTTAATAATAATAGTGGCTTTTCAATTTAAATTCAAAATTTTACTTTTTCAAAAGTTCAAAATACCAAAGTAATCTGGCATGAGCCAAAAGTTTTAAGGATCAGAAAGTCAAGTTATTGCCCATGCACTGTAGCTGAAGCAGTCTATTTTTGTGGTTTACATTTCCAAACAGTATCTTGATCAGACATGTGGATAATCAATGCACCAAAAGGAAACTAAGGCTATTATAGTAACAAATCTATCCAAAACTGATCAATTAATTGTGATTCAGTTTCTTGTTGCAGAGGATTATGAAGCAGCTAAAATCCATTAGATCAGTGTTTCTTAAAGAGGCGATATCACCCCCTATCTCTATTCTGCATACACAGAATAGGGGCATTACTACTAACAGTCACAACCAAGGGTACAATAATCCAAAAAGTTTGAGAAGCACTGCATTAGACGGATGTCAGCAGTGTACAGTAGACCCTGCTTATTGTGAAGCAAGAAGGTATTTAGTGTTCAGAAAATATTGTGAATAAATCACCAACCAAGCACATTCAAGCTCTGAGTAGTGTTAATAGCTGACATGGTGAAGAAAATAGATGACAGCATTCAAAAAAATTGATGTGCAAGATTCTGAAGACTAAAGTACCCATCTTATTTCACAAATTTGTCACCCTGTGACCACCATATCTTTGAACCTCTAAATAAAACATTTAAAAGAAGTTACTTCACATTGGACAATCATTTGATACACATTGTCAAGAAATTGTTTCAAGAACAACTAAAGACTTTCTTCCACAATGATGATATTAAACAATCGTGAGGTGGGACAGTTGTCTAAAGGACAATGGCAATTACTTTTAACTGTTCTTATGTTTCCCTGAAAATATTGGTGAATTCAACTTTTGGCTCATACCAATATATTACACAAATTTTCAGATAAATCTCAATTTTTGTAGATTTATGACAAAGACAGCAATGTTATTTTCATCATAAATTTGAAATTTCAAAAACCAAAACAATTTTTAAACATCTCTTTTCATCTTTGGCAACACTAAACAATTTTAGTAATTATATTATGTTCATCAATGCATACGATAAGAGACCAGTAGATGAGATTTCTGATTTACAAGATAATAATAATATGATTATAATTATCATTTCTTTTATTACTTTTATTATTAATATTTGCTACTATTGTTATTAACAATAGCCCAGAGTGTATGAGAAAAAGGACATTATTTTATTTTATTAGCACTCTACCCCTCGGTACCACAGTTTGAGGCAGTTATGCTCACCAATGCTACGCTTGTTAAGGAGGGTTTTACGGCGCAGCAAATCCTAGAAATATGAGAGGCCTTGATTTATATCACGGAAAATAATTACTTTCGGTTCAACGGAAAAGTTTATTTACAGAAACAAGGGGTACCTATGGGCTCTCCTCTCTGCTATCTTAGTGGAACTACTCATGAGGTGTGTGGAGCAAAGAGTGTTTACCTTCCCTATCACCATAGCATACCCGCTATTATATCTTAGATACGTGGAAGATATCTTAGTAGCCTGGCAACACATGGAAGAGGAATTCCACATTCTCAAAAGTTATCTTATGGAGGTTTATTCTACCATCAAGTTTACCCGGGAAAAGGAAAAGGGAGGTGAAATTGCGTTTTTAGATCTAAACATACCAAAGCCCAGGGTGCGATAGAGTTCTCTGTGTTCCATAAGTTCAACAGCATACCTCCTTTAATCCCTGCCACCGCGTACCAACCGCGGCACTACGTCAACGTAGCTATCACACCTTGAATTAGAAGGGCCTTTTTGTTGTCGTCCAATTAAGCTGTTGTTGACATCAAGCTTGAAGCTATAAGTGCAGCGGTAAGTGCGGTGGGTTACGCTAGATCTAAGTACAGGTACATCCTTAGAAAGGTTAAAGGTTCTCTATTTCCTGACACGACTTTGCAGGCCTCAGAAGAATGTATGATAATCCAGCCCCCATTACCATTCTGTGGCCATATTACTGGCCGCATTTGCCGTATTTTTAAACAGCATGCGCTTTTCCTGCCAGTGTCGTCGTGGCCAAATCTTAGAAGAATGTTATGCAATGACAGGGATCCTTTTTCTGTGCTAGAGCGGTCGGGAGTGTATTCCATCCCATTAGAAAGTACAACATCTGGTACTCATACCCAGTATATCGAAGCGACATCCAGAATGTTGTCTTGCCGCATCTCTGAACACAAACAATCTATTAGTACGGGTAGGTGCAACACAGAGTTGGCAAGATTGGTGTTGCAACACCAATACACTCCGATGTGGGACCAAGCGCGGATACTCAAACAGTGTGATAGTAGGAACCTCTTGTATATATGGGAGGCACTATTTACCAGCGTGCTAAATCCATGCAACACCCCCACGCTGGATGTGCCTTTATTGTGGGTCAACTTATACAACAGATTAAAACAACGTCGCTAGCTCCGCATTCTCGCAAAATATTCTATTGCTCATTCGTGTCGGCATCGAGCGCGCATCTTTCAAATTCTCTGTTTTTGTTCTATTTTAAGCAAAACTCACCACCCATAATGGGAAAAAAGCCTCGCTCAAATACTGGTGCATCCTTAATCCTAAATCCTTGGTACATGGTCATGCCAGTGCTGCTAGCTAAAACACGCACACCAGCAAAAATAATATTGAGTAGCCCAAGATATAGCCAAATATTGCAGTGCCACAGCACTAGCAGAAATTTGAATTTGCTGACTGGAACCAATTAACCGACTGGAACTTTCGGTTAACCGATGTTTCAGTTGATTGGTATTCGGATAATCAATGCTCTACTGTAGTTGGTTTTTATATTGGAAATATGTACCACACTCTTGAAACTAGAATCGAAAAACACAAAGATCTGAAGAAAGGAAGGGCATTAGCAGCACTAGCTTGGGAATGTCTCACAAGCAGAAAACATCCAACTGACAATATTCTAAGATCATTATACTACACAACTTCCTAATCAAACTATTGCAGCACTGGCTACTGCAACCTCCACCATCCCTCATTTAAATAAACAAAAGGAAATTAGTGTCTAAATGATCTGGACTCTAGGATATGCTTGATATTCTCACTTTAGCAAAAGAACTACACTTGACCATCTTATCTTCATAGAGACCAAACTTTTTAGAATCAATGGTTTAGAGTGAAATATCCAATGGATTCTTGACTCTAAACCATTCAATTAACAAGATATAATCTTACAGGTCATTCACCATACCTACAGGAATGACTATGCACCTAAGGTCTTCTATGGCATTCAGCAGACTTAAAATTTTATCACAGCGCAAGGCACATGTATGTGAAACTAAGCCCAAATTATAGAAATAATCAAATCTTCTAACTGGATTAATTATCAGATTATAACTTGGCTAATGAACTTTATAAATAAAACAATAAATAAATAATGAACAAAAAACACTAATACAGGTATACCTTGCCTTACATCATTAATTGATCACAGGAGAGGTGACGTAAATCGAATTTACTTGTCTCTGAATTTATTTTTCTCACTAGGCTAAACCACAAATAACCATTTCCAGTTCTGTATCTAAATATATATAACTCAAAGGTGACTGACTGACATACCCCCGTATTCACCAACACGAGTTAAACAGAGAGCTGACGAACTCGAGTTTAGATGTAACTCGAAGTCAGATTACGAGTTACTCTTCTTTCGTATTCAGATAAAAATTTAACTCTAGAGTTTCGCTACTCTAGAGTTAATATTTTAAAACAATCCTGCGTTCGAGATTAAACAAGTCTTCTTTCGTAAGCAGAGTTTTGATTGGTTGAAAGCAAACACGTGTATGAACCAGGGAGGAGACGAATAGAATAGAATAGAAACACGTGTAGAAAATGGCGGAAAGTGAAATGGAAAGCAGTGCACGCCGTAATTTTTCTAATTTTGAGAAGGAAATTCTACTTGAATTAGTCGAAAAATATAAATCGATCATTGAAAACAAGAAAACAAATGCGATTTCTTCCAAACAGAAGAGAGGCACATGGGAAGAACTAACAAAGGAATTCAATGGTATCCCGGGTGTCACCCTTAGAAAAACCAAACAGTTATTGGACTGTTATAAGAATTTAAAAAAGAAAGCCGTGAAAGAACAGGCACAAAAAAAGCCGAATTATTTAAAACAG
>NW_019384983.1:364095-365873 GCF_000671375.1 Centruroides sculpturatus | reverse complement strand
TTTTAAGCTTACAAACAAATAAATTTTAGTTTTTAATATAGTACAGAATAAAGTAGTCTAAATTTACAAATTCATGTACGTACAGTACATACTTGTAAATGTACTATATATGTTTACAATTTGGCGATGTTTACAGTACATCGCAGACTCTATTTGTGAATGTGGTTTGCTCTGAGACATTATAAAATAAGATGATTTTGTAAGGTTAAATAACAAATATTTATTTGTTATTTGTTAAATAAATATTTGTTAAATAACAAATATTTATTTGTTAAATAACAAATATTTATTTGTTATTTAACCGTTGTTATTGTTTATTTTGTTATATTTAAATAACAAATATTTATTTGTTATTTATTTATTTATTAAAATTATCTTGTGACAGTAGAAATAAACTAATTTATATTAAATTTACCAATATTGAGTGGTGCTAACAACGACGCTGCAATGATAGATATTGGAACTACCATGGAAAACACCAATATTGAGCACTTAAAGACTGCTAAACAAGACGACAATACAGAAACACAGATGTTTTCATGTTACATTCTCTAGGATTTATGATTATATTAACATTTACTGTAAATGTACATATTTTAATATGATTTTATGTGCTTTACGCTTTTCTAGTGATATTATGACTTCAATATTTGTGGCGGACGAACATTTCATTTTTCCATACATTTTTTTGACAAACAACATATAATCGAGAATAACGTAACTCAAGGTATACCTGTACTTATAAAAAGCTTCAAGAGTCAAAACTTTAAAGATTTGACTCCTGAAGCATTATAGCATTTTTTTTTTCTTCTAGTCAATGTCTTGTTTTTCTCTCCTAATGTCACATGGAATCAGTATACTCAGAAACATACTTAATTAATGGACTATAAATAAAACTACATAACTTCTTTATAAACCACTGTGAACTTTAATACACTTCCTCCAATTTCTCCAATTTGTAAAACACTTAGGAAAAAATTTTACTTCTTTCAGAGATGCAAATTTTTCAATTTATCTAGTGAATTTTGACTCATTAGACAAAGTGAAGAATTACAGCTCTTTCCTTATAAAGGTTTTTCCCAACTTCAAGTAAAGAAAAAATTATTAGGATCTAGATTGGGAAAAATATAGTAGTTGAAGAAGAATAGAAGTTCCATGTTTTGCTAGATAAGTAATGATCGTAGCCTACAGCTAAATATGGCCTAGTATGATGCAATATCTAATTTTTGTCATCACCATTTCTCAGGTTTCAAACTGATTCATGTAATCATCAAAAATGTCAAGATAAATATGTTTATTGATTCTTTAGCTTTCTGGAATATATTCATAATAAACAATCCTCTTAATATCAAAAAGTCAGCAACAAAATCTTAATATTAGTCTTTTTGGTCTAACAAGGAGAGCCTACGGCTTTGGGGTAACGGATTTTGATGATCTTTGGTGTAGAGGTAGTACACCATGTGAGTGTACTACCTGAAAAATACTAAAGTGCAATACTCAAATATAATCGAGAAAATTGAACTTAAAGTTTTTTAGCACTTTATATATAAATTATACGTATTTCTATTCGAGCGTCCTGTGGCAGAGTGGTAACGAGTCTGATTCATAAGCTTGAGTTCTCGGGTTCGATTCTCGCGTATAATTTTTTTTTTTAAATTCATAAATACTTATAATGTATTTATTTATTTACTCATTCATTTATTTCTTATTATTTATTTATTTTAATTTAATTTCTACTATTCCAAGTCTAATATTTTTATACTTTTGTTGACAATAAC
>NW_019384983.1:301286-356454 GCF_000671375.1 Centruroides sculpturatus | reverse complement strand
GAGACGTCTATGAGAATGTCCCGGGAAATCCAACTCCAGCTGTGTTCAAGGTCATCCAGATGTGTAAACAATGACTCATCGGTGTTAAATTTCACAGAAAGGCGAGACAAAGGAAAATAAAATTTGAAGATTTTTCTTCAAAATTAACGCATTTCTTTCGTTTTTTTCAGTTTTTAAGTATTTTTTACGTTTAAATAAATTAATATCAAAAATGTCTATGTCCTTAAGGAGTTAAACAAGTTCTCGTTTAAACATACCTTGCAATTGTAAAAAAGCAGCATTTATTTGTTGTTCTTGGTGTAGACAGAATTTTTGTTTTGAATGTTTTTATCATAAGTATCATTCACGATCATGTACATCTGACAATGATATGTAATTATATAATATTGCTTCAATAAATTATATTAGTTTTTCTTGGTTATATTTGAGTTTTGCACTTTACAAGTTAGTATTTTACATCACTGTATAAAGAGTTATCACCAACAGTTTTTTCGTCACAACGTGAAGAACTTGCTTCTCTTGATCATTTTTGATTATAAAATAATTTTTCAAAATAAGTTTTACTACACAAATACGTCTATTCGTGTCGAAATTTAGAAACGAACTGTTAAAGAGTGAGTGAAAAAGAACTCCGATAGAAAAAAATAATCTCTCACTATTCATTTGCTTGTTTATCTCTTGACTTCACTCTCAAAAGTTGCACATCCAAGTTTCATTGTCAATAAAAGCATTCTTAATTCAACCTAAGTTAGTATTGAATATCTTAAAATGGCCTATTAATTAAAGACAAAGTTGATTTTGTTGCATGTTAGTCAATGAGAAAATGAATAAATTTTGCACTTCATATCTCAGCTTAAGTTGTAATTTACATAATATNACATCGATCTTCCGAACAACCCCAGTCCCCAATTGATTCGGATAATCGACGCTCTACTGTATATTAATAGCAAAAAGTAACTCATTTATTGATAATATTAAATAAAATTAGATACACTAACATACTCTAAATTTATTCTGTAAATATAAGTTATGACCAATCAAGTATCACAAGAAAGTAACTACTGTAGCTAAAGCCAGTAAGAAAGTATTTATAAGTAACCAGCTATAACCATCAGTATAACAATAAATAACTAGCACAATAGATTTCCCCATTTTTATGACTTAACTGGTTCCTAAAAGCATTTGTTAAGTAACTTGTAAATTTTTACTTCTCTTAGGCATCATGAATTAAGGTTTGGAAATATTTGAATTATATAATACTAAATATATACTACCACAAAGTCTCTTCAGAAATTATAAATTTANACTCATTATTAGTTTTATTTAATTATTATAATAATTGGCACTATGTATAAATATATTGTTATCTACTGATAAATTTAATTACTATAATTTAGAATAACTAAATTTAGAAAAGTAAACTCAAAAAATAATCTATTAAAGGATTTGATCTTATCATTCTTACTTAACTATATTGCTAATTGTTATCCAAACAATCCTTTTGTAAAAATTGTTTATGATGTCCTTTCTTTTTATGAATGAAAAAAATAAAAATGGTAATAAATAACCATTATAATTGTATACTAATGTAAAATTAATATAATCCTAGAAGGATTCTGACTGGATGTTCATATATGACTGGCATTTACAAATGAAGAGTATGTCAGTTGGAAACCATTATTTTTCCAGATTTTGCTAATTACAATTATAATTATTCTAATTTATCTAATCATTACAGTTATCAACAGTTAGCAAATATAAAAATACAATAGAGCGTCGATTATCCTAAAGTCAATCATCCGAAAGAATTCCAGTCGGCAAATTTAAATTTTTGCCAGTGCTATGGCGCTGCAATCTTTGGCTACTCAAATATTTTATGTTTTTGATAATAAATTAACTTCTGAAGTATAATTTTTTATTGTTTTTATATTTTTCAATATTACAGTTATCAACAGTTAGCAAATATAAAAATACAATAGAGCGTCGATTATCCAAAAGTCAATCATCCGAAAGAATTCCAGTAGGCAAATTTAAATTTTTGCCAGTGCTATGGCGCTGCAATCTTTGGCTACTCAAATATTTTACGTTTTTGATACTAAATTAACTTGTGAAGTATAATTTTTTATTGTTTTTATATTTTGCTAATTACAATTATAATTATTCTAATTTATCTAATCATTACAGTTATCAACAGTTAGCAAATATAAAAATACAATAGAGCGTCGATTATCCAAAAGTCAATCATCCGAAAGAATTCCAGTAGGCAAATTTAAATTTTTGCCAGTGCTATGGCGCTGCAATCTTTGGCTACTCAAATATTTTATGTTTTTGATAATAAATTAACTTCTGAAGTATAATTTTTTATTGTTTTTATATTTTTCAATATATTTATTTTGTTCATACAAAATAAAAAAACAATTTTTAATGATACAATAGTCGTTAGGCTTAACATCGATGAAAATTCAACGCAAAGCGATACGCAATGGAGAAAAATGTCAAGATGGGATAAATCAATATATTTTTTCATACATGATCAGTTATCCGAAACATCGATCTTCCGAACAACCCCAGTCCCCAATTGATTCGGATAATCGCCGCTCTACTGTATATTAATAGCAAAAAGTAACTCATTTATTGATAATATTAAATAAAATTAGATACACTAACATACTCTAAATTTATTCTGTAAATATAAGTTATGACCAATCAAGTATCACAAGAAAGTAACTACTGTAGCTAAAGCCAGTAAGAAAGTATTTATAAGTAACCAGCTATAACCATCGGTATAACAATAAATAACTAGCACAATAGATTTCCCCATTTTTATGACTTAACTGGTTCCTAAAAGCATTTGTTAAGTAACTTGTAAATTTTTACTTCTCTTAGGCATCATGAATTAAGGTTTGGAAATATTTGAATTATATAATACTAAATATATACTACCACAAAGTCTCTTCAGAAATTATAAATTTAATGAAATTATCTCAAAAGTTAAACAAGAATAGAGTTAATTAATAAGGTATTTCTCTACTAATGAAAATTGAATACATATAAACCCTAAAATAACACTTTTAATACTTTAATTCTCCAGTATAAAACAATAATAAAATGTGTAAAATTATAAAATTACTTATACTGCAGGTGTGAAATTTCACAGTAATTATTAATTTAAAAATTTTTCTTAGTTTTATAATATGTCATTGTTCCATTTGCATTTTGAATATTGGAATGTTAATTGACTTGATAAAACATTAGATTGAAAATGTTTGTCAGTTTTATTATTATTTTATACTGGAGAATTAAGGTATTAAAGCTGTTATTTTAGAGTTAATAAATAATTCATATTAACTTAGCTAAATAATAAATGGTTAAGTGATTAAAATTATCTCAATTATTAAAGTATAATTATGCATTAATAGTTATGCCAGCTGAAGACAGTTAATAGCGTAATGAAATAGAACAATTAGTGATGAGTTGAATAATATTGTTGAATTACTTCAATTATTAAACTTTCTAATTAAATTAATTAGTAGCTCATTATAATTTGCATCACCAAGAATTATTTATAATTAGCATATCAATGTATTTGATTAGTAAAGAGTAAGTTGTTATTATTGAAAGGATTAGATCAGCACAACTCTCCTGTGACAAACAGAATCACAAACTAAAACCAAAACTCCAGCAAAAAACATTAATGAAAAAAAACGAATGTTTTCTATAGATTTAAACCATCATCATCAGGTTACAAATATAGTTTGAAAGAGAACATAAATTTGAATAATATTTTAAATAAAGAAACATTGTCTGATTGGATGTTGGATTTGTGATTATTATTGGTGGAAAGGATTATTATAGGACTTCAAAAGGGATTACCACACTTGGGAAAGAGTATTGCTGTCCCTGTAATTGATGGCCACATTTTTCTTATACGCTTTCTGTAACCTGATGATGATGGCTTAAAGCTATTTAAAACTTTTTTTTCATTAAATTCATATTTTTTGCTGGAGTTTTGGTTTGTTTGTGTTTCTATAATATTATTCAGTTGTTTTTGTGATGTTTATATTCTGTATGACTAAATGACATTAATGCCCCTTTGCATGCAGACTGCTTTGGTAAAAGTCCCAATATGTCAAGTCAGATCAGATGTCATTCTTTGTTTGCAGGAAGATAGAATTTTTGAAGAAAGGAAAATCAGTTTGTTCTGTATTGCCAAAGTAGAAGGAGCTGTGACATCTACTTAGAGCCAAATTCTCTAGTATTCCATGAGAGAAGCCCTTAAACATGAACTGTTATGATGGAGGTGGTCTTCCCAACATGGTCTATGAAGAGAAATATTTATGTTAACAGTTAACACAAGATTTTGAGCCCATTACAACAATAAATAAATATTATTTTTCTATTGCCCATTAATATGCCTCAAACCCAAACTTATCATGACAACCACAAAACAAAT
The DNA here is from genome assembly GCF_000671375.1 of Centruroides sculpturatus. Classification (NCBI taxonomy): domain Eukaryota; kingdom Metazoa; phylum Arthropoda; class Arachnida; order Scorpiones; family Buthidae; genus Centruroides; species Centruroides sculpturatus. The sequence continues at coordinate 352,001 of NW_019384983.1, read as the reverse complement.
GACTTTAAGGCGAATGTTTTATCATTGTGGTCATTATGATAAGTTTTGGGTTTGAGGCATATTAATAACCAATAGAAAACTAACAGTCATCCAAACAGAAAGCAAATTATACAACAGTACAACATATATTTATTTACTATTGGAATGTGTGCATTGAGAATTGTTGTCTGCAAAGGAACTTCCTTATCAGCATATATGGAAACATTATGAATAAAGATTAAATCTGGTATTTTCTTGCATATCATTCCTAAACATAAGTTTATTTTTACTCATAATCAAAAATTTAATTTATTCCCATATAAAATAGCTCCATCTTAATCTACAGACCAAAACCTTACAACTGAACATTTCCCTTATTTAGAATATCTTAAAAATCACATTATATAAAAATATCAAAATCAAAATTCTATATAAACCAAATAAATAAAACTTCAATACCTCTTTATAAATAGAAAGTTGTTACCGTATATTTTTGGCACTGAAAATTATCCTAAATTGCATGATATAGTTTTCACAAGTTGGACAGTGTTCATATACAGAAGATATATTAATATAACTACATAATTTAAACCAGATTACTCAAAATAATAGTCTACATCAAGCTTAAGAAAGATCTTTTGGCTGAGATGAAAAAAAAATGTACTATATCCATTCCATTGAATTTTTCATTTTAATACCAACATTAATTTATTATTATTATTCGTTATTTAAATTTTATTACTAATAAAAATTTCTTATTCTCATCTAAAAATCCTCTCCTTTATTTCATAAGTTAATGCCTATAAAAATAAGATAATTCATTGAAACATTATACGGTACATGACAAACAAATCATTATCCATCTTAATCTGTGTTTTAAACATTAAATATTAATCTTTTCATCATTATTAGCAAATAATGACAAAAAAGTACAGTAGTTATTTAAACTGCTGACATTTCTTTCTTTAGATAGTGGTGGATAAATTGATATTAATTAACAATTAATCACAACTAAGTCTTAAAATTTTTCAATTAGCCTATTTTATTAATATAATTAGAAAAATATGAAATCTCTAAATAGTGGAAAAATTTTTGCTCTACATGTTGAAGTTCAACTTAATATCTCACAGAGTATTCCTGAATCTGAGTGAGCAATTAATTTAAGCACAATCTTTCTATTTTAAAGATGTTTATTATTAATTTGCTCTACATTATTTTAAATTATAATTTTTTAAATGTAGATTGTTTTAATTAAAACATTTTAATGATTAAATAATATGTAAAATTAATATTGTTTATAAAGAACTGTTTTAAATTACAAAACAATATGAAAAGAGTTACAAAGTGAGAGAAAACATCAGGATTGAATCACCAAAAGTGGAAATCCTGGAATCACTACTCCGATCACTTAGTACAAATATAAAACAACCAAAAATTAGAAGATACAATAACTTCTTCTAAATTTTTATTTCTAACACTTTGTGTTTAAGAACAAAATTCCTGTCATCAAATGACATTTTTCGAAATAATAAATGAATTAAAAATTCTGTCAATATTTTCATCCATTAAAAACAAATAAACATCTATTAAACTTCATTTATTTTATAACACATATAAATAAATTAACTTATGATGATCAGACTTCATCTTAATTTTTCCACGAGAAAGACATTCAAATACCAAATTTTACTTCTAATATTGCCGCATCGTCCATTCACAAATAAGAAAAAACTAGCCGTGCCTTCTACTGTTATAAAATTGTATTACTTTAAGCAACACCAATTTTTAATTGAATAATCTAGAATGTAAATAAAACAAGGTTGGCCAAGCCTTGTTTTATTTACATCTGATAGCATGCTCCACAAAAGCAAATCAAATATTAATTTTGTTTAAAATAAATTTTATAAATTCTTGGAATCAAGTAGTTGTTCAGAAGAATTTTTCACTGAATATACAGTAAAGTTTATAGATTCCAGAGGAACCAGGTAGTTTTTACTATGGCTTACAGTTACTGTAAACGAAAATGTTCAGTACCCTTTTGCACATGTGCATGGATATGTGCAATGAATAAATTGAATGGAACATAACTTAGGTGACAAAAGTGAAAAGTCATTGCGTACATGCGTGGACATGAGCAAAAAATACACTTGCTGTCTCGAATATATAATGTCTGACAGACACACAAAAGTCCTAAAATAAGCACTTCACTACTATAGTGGAGCATGCTAAACCTTACATCCAGTAAAAATAGAATGTTTATTATTGGAACAAACACTTTTGACCATGTAAAATGGCTATCTTCGGGTTCTAAAAATATATAATCTGTATATGAAAATTCAAAAATACATGTTATAAAAGTGATCAAATGCAGTTTCACAAAATCACAATTGCAATGTTCAAAACAAATTTGTTTTATGAATAAAATATTAAAGAATTCTTCTTACAAGTTTAGATAATTTGGCTACATCTTAAACAAATTAATTAAATTAAAAGATTTTATTTTAATCATATTTAAATGTTGTTTGTAAATACACTTGTACCAGATACAAAATAATTAAATAAAATAATTGGCTGTTTTTCATTCAATTAGAATTTTCCATGGTAAATCAACAAGTTATTAATTTATAATACAGCATGAAAAAAAATACATATATATGTATATTTCTATTATATCACTTAATAATAAATCATTCAAAAATTTATTACTTTAAGAAAATTGATTTTATATTATTAATATTACACGTCTGTAAGAAAGAAAGAAATTAATAATTTTCAAAGTAAATGTTAAATGTTTTAATTAATAAGAGAATCTTTTTACGATCAAACGTCAGGATGAGAAAAGCACAAAGAAATTCGCTGGAATAAGTCTCTTAAAAATCTTTATATAACTACACTCACCGCCATCCTTGTCAGTCATTCTCTTATGTACACGAATAAGATTACTCGAACGCAAATATATTGATTTTTCAAAAAAAAAAAAAATTAATAAACAGTTAAATGTGCAAACTCGTCTTTCAAACGATAACAAAAGCGTCTTGTTGAAGCCGCCAAGCCGGTTGCCGGATTTCGCCAGTTGAAAAGTTTAAAAGTAGCCAAATAACCGTTATTTACGAAAAAATAGCCCAATAATTTTTAAATTGTAATACATTATTGATAAATGTAGGAAACTAGTTATATGTAAAATTTTACTTAATTTTAAAAATAATTATATTTATATATATGTTATATTAAATGAGAATTGTAGTTATTTTCAATTTTATTTTCGTTAGTGTCGGTGCAAAAAACAAGAGTTTATTCTCTGTACACTTCTTCTGATTAAATTTTATTTTATTCTTACGTTTTTTGTTTCAAAATACATCAGGACTGTTTTTTTATACTCTTTCCGCCCTGTGGGCACTAAGAGGGCCTCTTATAGCAGGTCCATTATAGGTTCGGCCAGGCCCACAATGGGCGACCGGATGGTAAGAGACGGGGCCCGACATATCCGAACGGACCACCCCCCGAAAAATTCCTGGGGATTCCTTGACCCGTCCGGATTCGATCCTGGGTCCCCCAGAGCGGTAGGCTGCCACCTTAACCGCTCGACCATCCGGCTGTCTAATATTATACATTATGACTGTTATCGGTATACAATTCTATTAACAACCGATTAGTTCTTTTAACAGTTTGCCGGATGGCCGAACGGTCGAGGCGGCAGCCTATCGCTCTGGGATCGAATCAGGACGGGTCGAAAAATCCCCAGAAATTTTTGGTCCGGATATGTTGGACCCCGTCCCTCACCACCCGGACGCCACATTGTGGGCCTGGTTCTTAGTGCCCACAGGGCGGAGAGTTAAAAAAAAACCAGCTGTTTTAACAAGAGATAAATAATTCAATTATTCATTTCTTTTTAAAAAAGACCATTTTTTCTGTTAAATTATTTCGCTTAAACCAATACTAGATGAAAAACATATTTCGTACTATTTTCTAATACGAATTACCAATATCTATCACGTTGGCCTTAATTTTAATTGTTCATAATAAGGTATCCAATTCTGTTTAGTGTAAAATTTTCGAAATGTAAATCTGAAACGAAAAACATTTTCGAATTTCACCTCAACTGCTATGAGGATCTTCACGAATTTTCATGGATGCTGCATGTTAGAGCATCTTTCCCATTTCCCACTCATGTTGATCTACTTCATTGTAAATCAGTTAATACTGTAGTCTCTAAATATATGATTCGTTAGTTTTCTCTGAGAATACAAAAAATTGATAAACTTAAAAAAAAAATGTAATAATGTGGGATTAATTTTACAATTACGTTGTTTCATGATATATTTGAAAATTAAATTTCAACGAATAGAACAACTTTTTGTAATTTTATGCTATTATTCGTAATATTATTATTCGTGAATTCATAGTTTATAAATTCAACATAAAACTGGTAGAAATGCGAATGCTCAATTGATTTATATATAATTGAAAGTAACTATTTTTACACATCACAACAATTAGTATACTGTATTCATTTAGAATGTTTATAAGTTAAAATTGAGACCAGTCATATGAACGCTGCGCGTCATTTTTTTTTTCTTTTTACATTCTCTATAGGCATTTTCTGTGCATACGCAGTAAAATTTTTTATTCTAATGAAATTTATATTTTATTTTGGATACTATGTGTGCCTATCTAAAACATATAACTTGCTGAAAAAAATCAATTACAAAACTTACTGCAGAATTTCTACATACTGGTATCTGTACTTTATATTCATTTGGTGTATTTTTAAGCAAACACAGTCAAGAAGCATATAAAGTACTGTACTTGTCTATAGTATCGAGAGCCACGGCAGTAATTCCGCACAAAATAAAAATTCACTGAATGACATGGCGCATTGAAGCGAAATGTAAAAAAAAAACAATAATAAATCTTTGTAGGTACCGCTTTAAAGCGCCAAGCTTACTTTTACCAAAGAAAAAAATCTGACTGTAATCTAAATTGTCAATTTTTTGCTTGGCATAATCTATATCTATACTACTTCTATACTACTATATAAAGAGACAACGTATTTTCGTTTGTGACCACTAACCGTGAAAACTACTGAATCAATCGTTACCGAATTTTAACTGTAGCATCTTTATGACCCTCGGAATGTTTACCACTAATCAAACCTGCAGATTTTTTGTTAAACATTCATATAAATTAAAAAATATCATCTATGGTTAAGGCTTTTATGTCCAACAGATGGCGCTACGAGTATGACGCCCTAAGTTTGCTTTTCTGTAAGGAGGAACTAAAGCAGATCATCTTCTATATATCTATATAAATAAAAATGTAATGTTCGTTTGTACCAATTCCTTTGAAATTTTCACACAACGCTGCATTCGAATACGCACGTGTTTTTATATAATATACATGTCGAAATTCTCCCCACTGGGGGGAAATGAACAGGATTAAGGCTTACCGTAAAGAACTCTGCTTCTATTTCTACTATTTTAGATGCGGTTTTTTGCGTTTTTGATTGCGTTTTAATAGGGTATGTCAACAGAATATACACTAAAAAGGGATTTTTCAATATTCCCCTGTGAGGGAGAGAGACAGGATTAAGGCTTACCTTGAAGAACTTGGTTTCTATTATACTATTTTAGATGCGGGTTTTTGCGTTTTTTATTGCGTTTTAATAGAATACGCCGAGAGAATGTATACTAAGAAGAAATTTTTCGAAAAATTTCCCCCACACGGGGGAAGTGTTATACATTTATAATAGATACATTTTGAGCCACAACAACGCGTGGCGGGGTCTGCTAGTTTCTTATACACAGAGTTACAAATCTTTCCTCAGCCGATTGTTTCGAAAACAAATAGTATATATTTTTAAAACTCTGCCCTGTGGGCATTTAAGAGGGCCTTTTATTTATCAAACCCATTATGGGTTCGGCTAAGCCAGTGGGGCGGCTTGACAGTGAGGGATGGGCCTGACATGTACAGAAGGACCACCTCTCGAAAAATTGCTAGGGTTTTTCGACCGTCTGGTTTCGCTTCCACGTCTCCCAGAGCAGTACGCTACTACCTTAAGCACTCGGCCATCCAGCCGTCAAAAATACAATATGTACTGTACAGTACATTATATCAAGTGGTTCTATCCATGATTGTACAAATGACACATTTAGTTCCTCCCGAATTGCATCCATATTATGCAGTGATGCATATAGGGGCAATTTTACAGCCTATTTCCGGCTCTGGTTTGATATTTCAGAATGAAAGAAACGCCGAAATAATATATTTTGTCGTTCCATACAAGTTTGAATTGACATCAATTCTCTGTTTCCATTATGAACGGAAATAGCTGTTCCCCACGACCTCAAGGGAAGAGACACTGTGGCATCATCGTTTTCGCATGCTTAATTTAGTACACATTGATTATGTTATTCGTCTTCGAAATAATCTGCTAGAAGACTTGTCACCATTTTGTATATTTTACATTCAACCAGTAGCTTAGTTGTTGTATTTACTGTATAAAAATGAGCAACTCTGATATTTGGATTTAAAACAAATGAATAACATGAAGAGTGCGACAAATACATCGACAAACTTTGGGAAATTATAGACACACCAAAACAATCACTTTTTGTTAATAAATCCATGTCCGCAAATGAGTCGTTTTAGGAATAGTCTTAATTTCGAGCCATCGCGCACTGGCGGCCAGTGAGAATTCCAACATTTTTTTTCTCTTGCTTTTCTCGTTATGTTGTGATAAAAAAAACAATAAAAACATCTATTCTATATCGCCTTTAGGGAGACGCCAGCAAAAATTTTCTATTTTCTATCAACGTTTGAGCTCGTATTGTGAGCGAGAACTTTAGGAACACAAACGAGTACGTCATCTTTGTCTCCAGTTATTGCAAAATATTTTGCCCGAACTTTTCAAAAATGTGCCTTTGAATATTAGACCAGACATGTTCCAACATGACTGGGCACCTCCAGCCTTCAGTTCGAATGTGCGCCAGTATTTGGATCAGCGTTTTCCGAACAGATGGATTGGAAGAAACAGTTCTGTCGCTTGGTCTTTGCGATCTCCCGATCTTAATCCCCTCGATTTTTTCCTTTGGGGTTGTGTAAAGTCTCTGGTCTACGAGACTCCCGTATTTGGAGAGGAATATCTGGCAAGAGTCGTGGCCATTTGCGCATATGTGCAAACTATTCCAGGAATAATCCATAGGATCTGTGAATCCACGACGATATAATCTCTGTATTGAAGTAAATGGTCTCCCATTTACACTACCTGCTGTAAATTCAAATATTTATTCAAGTATACCAAAAACGGCTNATACTAAGAAGAAATTTTTCGAAAAATTTCCCCCACACGGGGGAAGTGTTATACATTTATAATAGATACATTTTGAGCCACAACAACGCGTGGCGGGGTCTGCTAGTTTCTTATACACAGAGTTACAAATCTTTCCTCAGCCGATTGTTTCGAAAACAAATAGTATATATTTTTAAAACTCTGCCCTGTGGGCATTTAAGAGGGCCTTTTATTTATCAAACCCATTATGGGTTCGGCTAAGCCAGTGGGGCGGCTTGACAGTGAGGGATGGGCCTGACATGTACAGAAGGACCACCTCTCGAAAAATTGCTAGGGTTTTTCGACCGTCTGGTTTCGCTTCCACGTCTCCCAGAGCAGTACGCTACTACCTTAAGCACTCGGCCATCCAGCCGTCAAAAATACAATATGTACTGTACAGTACATATTGTATATTGTTGTACAAATGACACATTTAGTTCCTCCCGAATTGCATCCATATTATGCAGTGATGCATATAGGGGCAATTTTACAGCCTATTTCCGGCTCTGGTTTGATATTTCAGAATGAAAGAAACGCCGAAATAATATATTTTGTCGTTCCATACAAGTTTGAATTGACATCAATTCTCTGTTTCCATTATGAACGGAAATAGCTGTTCCCCACGACCTCAAGGGAAGAGACACTGTGGCATCATCGTTTTCGCATGCTTGATTTAGTACACATTGATTATGTTATTCGTCTTCGAAATAATCTGCTAGAAGACTTGTCACCATTTTGTATATTTTACATTCAACCAGTAGCTTAGTTGTTGTATTTACTGTATAAAAATGAGCAACTCTGATATTTGGATTTAAAACAAATGAATAACATGAAGAGTGCGACAAATACATCGACAAACTTTGGGAAATTATAGACACACCAAAACAATCACTTTTTGTTAATAAATCCATGTCCGCAAATGAGTCGTTTTAGGAATAGTCTTAATTTCGAGCCATCGCGCACTGGCGGCCAGTGAGAATTCCAACATTTTTTTTCTCTTGCTTTTCTCGTTATGTTGTGATAAAAAAAACAATAAAAACATCTATTCTATATCGCCTTTAGGGAGACGCCAGCAAAAATTTTCTATTTTCTATCAACGTTTGAGCTCGTATTGTGAGCGAGAACTTTAGGAACACAAACGAGTACGTCATCTTTGTCTCCAGTTATTGCAAAATATTTTGCCCGAACTTTTCAAAAATGTGCCTTTGAATATTAGACCAGACATGTTCCAACATGACTGGGCACCTCCAGCCTTCAGTTCGAATGTGCGCCAGTATTTGGATCAGCGTTTTCCGAACAGATGGATTGGAAGAAACAGTTCTGTCGCTTGGTCTTTGCGATCTCCCGATCTTAATCCCCTCGATTTTTTCCTTTGGGGTTGTGTAAAGTCTCTGGTCTACGAGACTCCCGTATTTGGAGAGGAATATCTGGCAAGAGTCGTGGCCATTTGCGCATATGTGCAAACTATTCCAGGAATAATCCATAGGATCTGTGAATCCACGACGATATAATCTCTGTATTGAAGTAAATGGTCTCCCATTTACACTACCTGCTGTAAATTCAAATATTTATTCAAGTATACCAAAAACGGCTCACTTGCGAATACGGGTTAATAGAAAGTATTTTGGTGTTCTCTGTAACTCCTCAGTTTGTCCATATGTTTTTGAAACATCCTGATATAAGATAAGATAAAAGTAATCAGAAATTCATGTAATGATGTTATTAAAGGGTTCTTTTTACTTTTTGAAATAACTTTTGCAAACTGATATATTTTTGAAATTTTCAAAATGAAATCGTTTAATATTAAAATTCATATTCTGTTAAGACTTCAAATTTTTAAGCACCCAATACATAAAATTATGATCAGGCACACACATACTATAATTAGCAAAACTGAAACTAGCCATCGAACTATAACACACCAATTCTAAAAAGTACCACAAGTTTGAACTCAAATTTTGAGTTTTTTTTCAAGGAAGTTAGTTTATAAATAATTTTATTATATGAGTTTTGTCAAGTAACAGTAAGTAATAAAAACAATATACAGTAAATGCTATAAAATATGCAATATTTGACAACTATTTTTATGCACTTCTGAATAAGCAAAAAGTTTTCTTTTAATGATGTATCACAATGCTGTCTTGTTGGCATTTTAAATGTTAAAAAGCAATTTAAATTAATTATTCATTACCAGGAAAGCTCATTTGTACTGATGTGACTGTTGAGTAATATAGATTGAAACATATATTGATGTATAAGAAAACAGTGCATGTGGTCTTCTCACAAAACTTCTAATCGTAATTTTGGGCTCTGAATGTTAAGGTCACCATCAATTCTAAGATATCATTTCTAAGTAAAAACGTGCATCTTATAATTGAGGAAATAAGACGAAATTTAAAAATCTCTCTAAAAATTAAAAGTTATTTGTTTGAAAATATCTTAAAAGTTCTTTAAATGCATGTTTTTTAATATTTTTTTTCTTTTTTCAAAATTTTATGCTTATTGAAAATATATATTTAAAAGCATCTGCTTCTGTGTAAAAAATATTCAGGATTTTGTTTTATTAAATTATATCTTTAGCCAACAGTAGATCCAGAAATCAGGGGGTATAGGAAGGAAATATGTCTTGCAAAATGTTTTATTACCTGAGATACCTAGCTTTGCTCAAGGAAATCCCAGAAATGTGGAACACCTGCACCCTACATACCCTGTAAATCTGCTCATCCTTATCTATTCTACTCATTCCAGCAATATTTGTGATTCAAATTTTTAAAATAATTTTCTATCAAAAAGTTTATAAGTTCTTAATTATCAGAATTAGCTATTATATAGGGTGTGCATAAAATAATTCAACATTTGTTTTATTAATAAAATCTTTACTTTCTGCTATTGCAATTTAAATAAACTATAAAAAGAAAGACCATTACATGCAACAACTTCAACACAAATTGTTGTTCACTTGATGGCACATATCCTTAGTTCTCTTTTTACAAACCTGAATGAACAAAATCAGACATTTTGTTTATTAACCACATCATCCAAGTGAAAATGTGCTTCATCAGAAAATCAAACTTTACTTATCATTACCTCATTATTCTGAGTCCACTCAATAAATGCCTTTCTTTAATCTTTGTTTTGAAATGTAAGTTTAGGCAATACAAAAGTTTTGTATGAATACAACTTTAAGACACTTTTCAATATTCATTGTACTATCCCTAATTCTGGATATCCCTAATTCTGCTGCAGCCTTCCTTGTTGATTTATTGGGGAGTTAGTGTCAGTGTTAGCAAAAAATGTGCTGATTGACTCCTTAACTGATTCTATATTTCATAATTTTAAGTATAGAAGTTTAAAAGAATCATATGAATATAAAGAAGTTAATCAATCTCATGACCCAATGCTAATGAACTTTGGAAGTGTCAACAAATTGCATTTATTTCTTATTTAACTTAAGTTATTGAAGTTAAACCATTTCTAACAGATTTTCTTGGATTCCCGCTCATTTAACATTTGAAAATTGAAATTATGTTTTCGATTATACTGTAGTTGAATTTGCCAGTCAAACATATGTGAACTTGAATTTGAAAATTAATTCTTTCCAATATTTTAATTTTTTGTTGTGATTAGTTAGGAAAAAATCTGTTGACTAATGCTGATTTTAAAAACAGTATAAATAGATAGTTTTCATTTAGTATCTTTACTTTCTAATGAGCTTTTGTGCCTTTTTATCATATTGCAATTTTTTTTTAATTTTTTAATCTTTTGAATAGTGTAAAAAAAATCATAGCTGCAATCTTCTAATCATCATTAGACCACCAGTGTATAGCTATTTAGTAAATTAGTCTAAAGAATTACATGTCAGTGATGAAATGGTAGATAATATAAATAAATACTAAGGAGTCAGTGTCAGAATTGGCAAGTGGAAAATATCAACTCCAGAGTAAAAGTCAGGGAAAAAACTGCAAACTTCCCAGCTCTGATTTACTGGGACTCGTTTGTAGCACCACTCTGATAGCATCAATATTCTTCAGTGTACACACAGATACAGGTGATTATATTTTATATCCAATACTGGACCATAATCATTAAACTGTTTATAAAGTTTGTATTATTTTGTATTACAGGAAAGTGCAGGTTTGAAATTGCCTCTACTATCCATGACACTTATTTCATTAAAAAATAATACTGTTTTTGTGTTGTTCTTCTACAGTCAATTTTCCTTTGTCTGCCATGGTTTATAAACTAGCACATGCTCAAGAACATTATATTAGTATGCTAGTGAACATTACACTAATAAATTCAGGAAGAGTAGAAATTAATCTCCACGATCTAGTGTAAATATTACCATAACAAAAAACTTTATTCATAGTGTGATAGAATATTTAGTAATAAATCAAATGTTGAATCATTTTTTGCACCACTGTATAGATTGAAATATGCTGATTTTTTTTTATAAATTAGAAAATGTTTATGTCACAAAATCATTATCAATATATTTTTTCCCCATGTATATTTGTATAAAGTTCTCATTTGAACTCTGAACAAAATAAGAATCTATTGCAGATGTAACAATTAATGAATAAATATAATATACAAATTTTTTGAGAAATGTCAATTAAATAAAAGCCATTTTAACTAAGACATTAATTTAATGTTATTTGTAAGTAATTTTTAGGGTATCAATAATCAGCATTTCAAACAGTAAGTTATATTTTATTTTATAAATATAAAATTGATACTTAATAAAACATTTAACACCTTATAGAACCGAGAATATTTATTAAATCACTATTAAGTGACTATCACTTATTAAGTGATTTAATAAATATTCTCAGCACTATAAGGTGTTAAATGTTTTATTAAGTGTTTTAAAAGGAAGCTGAGCTTGATATACAATTTATAAAATTGATGATAATACATTGTTATCTTCTTAAGCAATTCATAGAACATAAAAATATTGATTGCATCAACTTTTTAATTAAGACATCAATATGTAAAAAGTACAAAATGTTTCTCGGTAAAGAAAATAGCAAAATAATCTTTATTTGTTAATCTTTACTAAATATATTTAACATTCGATTGTTTCCAATTTTATAATCATATATTACACTATTATTTCATATACTGTTCCAAAAAGTGGAGATTGTTAGACATGTAAATATGTTCCTACTTGTATATTGAGTACAATTGTGTCAAATTTTCATGCTAAGAATGACATCAATGTTAAATGGAATAGGTAATTTAAAATTACTAGGTACTGTACATATTAAAGCTATATAACACTTTCCATAAAATAAATAAATATTACAGAAATGCATTTTTGTCATAATGCCATAAACATAATATGATCTCAATGATAACAACAAGATTTCACAAAGAAATATTTATTTGATATTTGATCAAAAGTTATTGCCTTATGATTAAAGACAGTAAAACCCTAAATTATCCAAGGTTCACATTACCTCAGATAACTGAAAACTTAGATAAAACAGACAAACAATTTAGATTTAAAATTACAAATAAAGATATATATGGTATCACTTTTTAAGTCATTTTTTTTTAAACCTTAGTGAACTTAATCATACATAAGAACATTTTTTACATCATTTATTATACAAATATGTACAATAGTTTTAAGAATGAAAATGTGTATTATTACATTACATTTTAATATGAATGGATTGTCTCATATTGAAGTTAAACAGTAAAAGGTAACTGAAACAAATCATTTTGTAATACATGTTATCATTTTAAACTTTCTTTAAAATGTTCTTTATAGTTTTTCTTCATAATGGATCTTTTTTCTTTGCCACAATATTCCAAGTCATTTCAACATCATTTTTCATGGATGGTCAGTCCCAGATACATAGGACATCATTCCATCCCTCACCCATTCACAGCCTGCTCCATTGCAGGTCTGGCTAAATCCACAATGGGCATGGGGAAAAAACCTATTTAGTATTCACAGGACAGAAATATTTTTAAATAAAAGCACCTCAGCATCAGTTAGTCACTCAGTCCAGTCAAGGTTAAAAGAAATACATTATTTACAAGCTTGATGCATTCATTGCAAAGATTTTATTGCAAAGCTGATTATAAGAAAAATAGTGTACTCAATACAGGTTTGACTTAGATAATGCAAAACCTCATTTGAGGTTCTACTGTAGTTTTATTGATTTCTGCAATATCTTTTCTATAACTGCTTTGTAGCTTTGCGTATAAAACAATAACAACGAGCACTTATTTATTGTGGCAGTTACAATGCCAAGCTGCAATTTTTAATCATATTTTTAATTTATTTCATTTAAAATATATGCTCTTCACCTCAAATTTGTAATATAGTGTCTTTCCCCTTTAAATCATACTTTTCCTTTAACAATAGAGTCATGCCAGTCACTGTTCTAACACTTTTCAGGGGAAAATTTCTGAATTGAAATAACATGACTTCTGATTTGCATTGGAAATTCATATATAGTTAGTTGGGGCCTCATGCCTCTAAGGTTTCCATATCTGATCTCATCTTTCATCTAACTAACTCTGTTCTCTAGACTAAGGAGAGAGATGAATGGATGGACAGACATACAACAGTGGGAATTTATAGATCTACAATTTTTTCAAATTGCAGCCCAATCAAAAAAGAATGATCATATTTAGAAATAATCAAGTCTTTTCTTTATGTAATTAGAACTTCCAGTGTACAATTACAGTTTTAATGAATATTTTTCTTTTCAATACTACATTTTTTAAAGATATTCTTCATGATTCTTATAACTAATTCCTCTTAAATTTTCATTCCATAATAAGTGAGCATATATTCTATGGTATTTATTTTTCAAACTTCAATTGCATTTTGATTAATTACTTAAGGAAAATCTAAGCAACTTGGAAATATTTGCATAAACTATTTGTGTCTTTAATTTGTGAAAATAGTTTCAAGATAGAAACAAATAAGCTTTCTTTAGGTATCTTTTCTTCTTTAAGATTTTTTTCTAATTGGCTTCATATAAATTTAAAATTTTATTCATGATACATATTCTTTGCTAACCTAAACTGAATTATTTTCAAATTTATGAAGGAATTTTTTGCACTATTCAATCTTTACTTCAAGCAAGAAAGTTCCTTCTTAATCCTTCAAGCAGACTAGATAGTTGTTTTCTATATTTTAACCTTGTTATTGTCTATTGCAATATAGCTTTAATTTTCACTAGACATTTTTCAGTTATATAGAATGTTCACAGATTGATGCATGGAAAATTAGTATTTAAACAAAATGTTTCCAAATTAAAACTGATGATAATAATTATGTTATTCTTTCAGCTATAAAATTATAGTAAATAATCAAAATACTTGCAATTATATATTTTCTTCTTAATAAAAATGACTTACTTTCATGACAGACAACAGATGAAAGCAAAAATATTCTCTGCAAGAAATAATTTATTCTGAAATTATATAATATATAAAAATTCAGTAATTATAAGATATTGTAGTTTTAACTTACCAATATTCTTCATTAAACTTGAAATTAATTTCTTCCAAAAATATTTCTTTAATATAAGCTTTTCACTATTATCATCACCTTGAAATATTATCAGATAAGTATCTTACAGATATGAATTCTACAATAATTGCAGTTGGTAACTAAATTGACATTAGCATTGATATGAGGGTTGATTAACTCTAAGCTCTGAAAACTTTCTCCTATTATCTAGCTAGAGACTAAACTGTTTTTACCTCTCAGGCTACAAGAGGAACTTGTATAGCAAAACCAGCCAAACAACTTTTCCATCAACTGATTTCGTTTTGAACAGATAAGGCTGATTTAGCCAATTTTGTGTTTAAAGAATTAATAAACAAACTTTCCAATCATTTGTATTGAACTGCCAAGTTTAAACATTACATTGTCTTCACTCTGTACAAAAGTTAGTGATTGAACTTTTAGAATTAGGAATTTGCATGTCTACAATGGCAAGAGACATATTTTTAGATAAAGGCCAAAAAGCCCAACCCCCTTTTTTTTGCACTGTGATAACACAAAACTGCACTTTAGTAAGGAAACAACAAAGATGCTTAAAACCAAAATATAGTTATTCTATATCTTACAGCCCACATCTGGCACCATCAGAATTTTGATGTTCCAGAAAGTAAAAGATGTTGAAAAAGCACTGCTTTCTGTCAGATGCCTAAGTTCAAATGCTAACTGCTATTAGGAACAGATCAAAGAAACTTAAAAGTTTTTTCATGCACAGAAAACAAAAATGGATTGAATATTTCAAAAAAAAAAAAAAAAGACACTTTAAATAATAAATTGAAAAATAAATATATGTAATTTAAAAAGAGAGGAAAAAAATGTATTTTAAACTGGTTACATTATTTTATCTCTTCCCAAAGTAACTTTTTAAAAATAGAGACCTTATTTATCAATTAATCCTTTTACAATATAAAAACAATTAAAAACAAAATCTTACCACTTTAATTCATATCATCAAATCCTTTTATTATAAATATTGTCTTGTTTGACAATTAATTAATATATTAATAAACATCTCCAAACCCGATATCCAATATAATAAGACACCAACCGAATGCCGTAAATTAATCGGGCTATTTTAATGCTAAATTCTAAATAAATTACGTAATTAATTTGGCACTAGAGGTAAGCGTTANATGTTCGTTTGTACCAATTCCTTTGAAATTTTCACACAACGCTGCATTCGAATACGCACGTGTTTTTATATAATATACATGTCGAAATTCTCCCCACTGGGGGGAAATGAACAGGATTAAGGCTTACCGTAAAGAACTCTGCTTCTATTTCTACTATTTTAGATTCGGTTTTTTGCGTTTTTGATTGCGTTTTAATAGGGTATGTCAACAGAATATACACTAAAAAGGGATTTTTCAATATTCCCCTGTGAGGGAGAGAGACAGGATTAAGGCTTACCTTGAAGAACTTGGTTTCTATTATACTATTTTAGATGCGGGTTTTTGCGTTTTTTATTGCGTTTTAATAGAATACGCCGAGAGAATGTATACTAAGAAGAAATTTTTCGAAAAATTTCCCCCACACGGGGGAAGTGTTATACATTTATAATAGATACATTTTGAGCCACAACAACGCGTGGCGGGGTCTGCTAGTTTCTTATACACAGAGTTACAAATCTTTCCTCAGCCGATTGTTTCGAAAACAAATAGTATATATTTTTAAAACTCTGCCCTGTGGGCATTTAAGAGGGCCTTTTATTTATCAAACCCATTATGGGTTCGGCTAAGCCAGTGGGGCGGCTTGACAGTGAGGGATGGGCCTGACATGTACAGAAGGACCACCTCTCGAAAAATTGCTAGGGTTTTTCGACCGTCTGGTTTCGCTTCCACGTCTCCCAGAGCAGTACGCTACTACCTTAAGCACTCGGCCATCCAGCCGTCAAAAATACAATATGTACTGTACAGTACATTATATCAAGTGGTTCTATCCATGATTGTACAAATGACACATTTAGTTCCTCCCGAATTGCATCCATATTATGCAGTGATGCATATAGGGGCAATTTTACAGCCTATTTCCGGCTCTGGTTTGATATTTCAGAATGAAAGAAACGCCGAAATAATATATTTTGTCGTTCCATACAAGTTTGAATTGACATCAATTCTCTGTTTCCATTATGAACGGAAATAGCTGTTCCCCACGACCTCAAGGGAAGAGACACTGTGGCATCATCGTTTTCGCATGCTTAATTTAGTACACATTGATTATGTTATTCGTCTTCGAAATAATCTGCTAGAAGACTTGTCACCATTTTGTATATTTTACATTCAACCAGTAGCTTAGTTGTTGTATTTACTGTATAAAAATGAGCAACTCTGATATTTGGATTTAAAACAAATGAATAACATGAAGAGTGCGACAAATACATCGACAAACTTTGGGAAATTATAGACACACCAAAACAATCACTTTTTGTTAATAAATCCATGTCCGCAAATGAGTCGTTTTAGGAATAGTCTTAATTTCGAGCCATCGCGCACTGGCGGCCAGTGAGAATTCCAACATTTTTTTTCTCTTGCTTTTCTCGTTATGTTGTGATAAAAAAAACAATAAAAACATCTATTCTATATCGCCTTTAGGGAGACGCCAGCAAAAATTTTCTATTTTCTATCAACGTTTGAGCTCGTATTGTGAGCGAGAACTTTAGGAACACAAACGAGTACGTCATCTTTGTCTCCAGTTATTGCAAAATATTTTGCCCGAACTTTTCAAAAATGTGCCTTTGAATATTAGACCAGACATGTTCCAACATGACTGGGCACCTCCAGCCTTCAGTTCGAATGTGCGCCAGTATTTGGATCAGCGTTTTCCGAACAGATGGATTGGAAGAAACAGTTCTGTCGCTTGGTCTTTGCGATCTCCCGATCTTAATCCCCTCGATTTTTTCCTTTGGGGTTGTGTAAAGTCTCTGGTCTACGAGACTCCCGTATTTGGAGAGGAATATCTGGCAAGAGTCGTGGCCATTTGCGCATATGTGCAAACTATTCCAGGAATAATCCATAGGATCTGTGAATCCACGACGATATAATCTCTGTATTGAAGTAAATGGTCTCCCATTTACACTACCTGCTGTAAATTCAAATATTTATTCAAGTATACCAAAAACGGCTCACTTGCGAATACGGGTTAATAGAAAGTATTTTGGTGTTCTCTGTAACTCCTCAGTTTGTCCATATGTTTTTGAAACATCCTGATATAAGATAAGATAAAAGTAATCAGAAATTCATGTAATGATGTTATTAAAGGGTTCTTTTTACTTTTTGAAATAACTTTTGCAAACTGATATATTTTTGAAATTTTCAAAATGAAATCGTTTAATATTAAAATTCATATTCTGTTAAGACTTCAAATTTTT
Source organism: Centruroides sculpturatus (assembly GCF_000671375.1). Lineage (NCBI taxonomy): Eukaryota > Metazoa > Arthropoda > Arachnida > Scorpiones > Buthidae > Centruroides > Centruroides sculpturatus. The sequence goes on along the minus strand of NW_019384983.1, from coordinate 333,794 downwards.
AAGCACCCAATACATAAAATTATGATCAGGCACACACATACTATAATTAGCAAAACTGAAACTAGCCATCGAACTATAACACACCAATTCTAAAAAGTACCACAAGTTTGAACTCAAATTTTGAGTTTTTTTTCAAGGAAGTTAGTTTATAAATAATTTTATTATATGAGTTTTGTCAAGTAACAGTAAGTAATAAAAACAATATACAGTAAATGCTATAAAATATGCAATATTTGACAACTATTTTTATGCACTTCTGAATAAGCAAAAAGTTTTCTTTTAATGATGTATCACAATGCTGTCTTGTTGGCATTTTAAATGTTAAAAAGCAATTTAAATTAATTATTCATTACCAGGAAAGCTCATTTGTACTGATGTGACTGTTGAGTAATATAGATTGAAACATATATTGATGTATAAGAAAACAGTGCATGTGGTCTTCTCACAAAACTTCTAATCGTAATTTTGGGCTCTGAATGTTAAGGTCACCATCAATTCTAAGATATCATTTCTAAGTAAAAACGTGCATCTTATAATTGAGGAAATAAGACGAAATTTAAAAATCTCTCTAAAAATTAAAAGTTATTTGTTTGAAAATATCTTAAAAGTTCTTTAAATGCATGTTTTTTAATATTTTTTTTCTTTTTTCAAAATTTTATGCTTATTGAAAATATATAATTAAAAGCATCTGCTTCTGTGTAAAAAATATTCAGGATTTTGTTTTATTAAATTATATCTTTAGCCAACAGTAGATCCAGAAATCAGGGGGTATAGGAAGGAAATATGTCTTGCAAAATGTTTTATTACCTGAGATACCTAGCTTTGCTCAAGGAAATCCCAGAAATGTGGAACACCTGCACCCTACATACCCTGTAAATCTGCTCATCCTTATCTATTCTACTCATTCCAGCAATATTTGTGATTCAAATTTTTAAAATAATTTTCTATCAAAAAGTTTATAAGTTCTTAATTATCAGAATTAGCTATTATATAGGGTGTGCATAAAATAATTCAACATTTGTTTTATTAATAAAATCTTTACTTTCTGCTATTGCAATTTAAATAAACTATAAAAAGAAAGACCATTACATGCAACAACTTCAACACAAATTGTTGTTCACTTGATGGCACATATCCTTAGTTCTCTTTTTACAAACCTGAATGAACAAAATCAGACATTTTGTTTATTAACCACATCATCCAAGTGAAAATGTGCTTCATCAGAAAATCAAACTTTACTTATCATTACCTCATTATTCTGAGTCCACTCAATAAATGCCTTTCTTTAATCTTTGTTTTGAAATGTAAGTTTAGGCAATACAAAAGTTTTGTATGAATACAACTTTAAGACACTTTTCAATATTCATTGTACTATCCCTAATTCTGGATATCCCTAATTCTGCTGCAGCCTTCCTTGTTGATTTATTGGGGAGTTAGTGTCAGTGTTAGCAAAAAATGTGCTGATTGACTCCTTAACTGATTCTATATTTCATAATTTTAAGTATAGAAGTTTAAAAGAATCATATGAATATAAAGAAGTTAATCAATCTCATGACCCAATGCTAATGAACTTTGGAAGTGTCAACAAATTGCATTTATTTCTTATTTAACTTAAGTTATTGAAGTTAAACCATTTCTAACAGATTTTCTTGGATTCCCGCTCATTTAACATTTGAAAATTGAAATTATGTTTTCGATTATACTGTAGTTGAATTTGCCAGTCAAACATATGTGAACTTGAATTTGAAAATTAATTCTTTCCAATATTTTAATTTTTTGTTGTGATTAGTTAGGAAAAAATCTGTTGACTAATGCTGATTTTAAAAACAGTATAAATAGATAGTTTTCATTTAGTATCTTTACTTTCTAATGAGCTTTTGTGCCTTTTTATCATATTGCAATTTTTTTTTAATTTTTTAATCTTTTGAATAGTGTAAAAAAAATCATAGCTGCAATCTTCTAATCATCATTAGACCACCAGTGTATAGCTATTTAGTAAATTAGTCTAAAGAATTACATGTCAGTGATGAAATGGTAGATAATATAAATAAATACTAAGGAGTCAGTGTCAGAATTGGCAAGTGGAAAATATCAACTCCAGAGTAAAAGTCAGGGAAAAAACTGCAAACTTCCCAGCTCTGATTTACTGGGACTCGTTTGTAGCACCACTCTGATAGCATCAATATTCTTCAGTGTACACACAGATACAGGTGATTATATTTTATATCCAATACTGGACCATAATCATTAAACTGTTTATAAAGTTTGTATTATTTTGTATTACAGGAAAGTGCAGGTTTGAAATTGCCTCTACTATCCATGACACTTATTTCATTAAAAAATAATACTGTTTTTGTGTTGTTCTTCTACAGTCAATTTTCCTTTGTCTGCCATGGTTTATAAACTAGCACATGCTCAAGAACATTATATTAGTATGCTAGTGAACATTACACTAATAAATTCAGGAAGAGTAGAAATTAATCTCCACGATCTAGTGTAAATATTACCATAACAAAAAACTTTATTCATAGTGTGATAGAATATTTAGTAATAAATCAAATGTTGAATCATTTTTTGCACCACTGTATAGATTGAAATATGCTGATTTTTTTTTATAAATTAGAAAATGTTTATGTCACAAAATCATTATCAATATATTTTTTCCCCNTATATTTTTTTAATTAAAAATTCATTTGTTTTAACTACAGAAATCATTTTTCAATCAAATTTATTACATACTTGTATTTCAATATATTAAATATTGTAGGAAAGATTGTAATAATTTTGTAAATATTACTGAAATTAGGCAATAGATGGCACATGGGGGATAAAACTTAAAAAAAAAGAGAAAAAGGTTAAAAAAAAAAAAAAAAGTGGACGGTCCAGCAAAGAGTCTATAGTTAGAGGGGCTTGAACGGTGAGCCAGTAGAGCAGAATGGAGACTTATAATTAGAGTGTCAAGAAAGATATGATAACATGTTTTATCCTCGTATTTACTCAGCACTCCATGTCTGAAAGAAAATTGCAGACATGATCAAGCAGGGCCCACAGGCAGATGTTGCGTGATCCATACATGTGTATTTTATAAATGTTGGTTTTTGTATTTTTCTTTCTTTATCTTCCATTTTGTTTTATTGTTATAACTAAAATGTCATAGTCCTACATTCCTATATATATACACACACACACGAAATCATTTCTATACTTTTGTTCTCTCTTTAAAGTACACTTTGTTTCTTTTAAACTCTTCTTTACGCCTAAGATGTTATTAACATAAATATATATATTTTTACATTTAAATATTTGCGGTTTGATTTTATTATAGATTTTGATTGTGATAAATGACTGTTATTATAATTCTGAGTTACTTTNCAAATTATTTAAATTAATTAATATATTTATAATTATTAATTTTAATAAGAGATGGCGCATAACGCTTACCTCTAGTGCCAAATTAATTACGTAATTTATTTAGAATTTAGCATTAAAATAGCCCGATTAATTTACGGCATTCGGTTGGTGTCTTATTAATTAATATATTGAATTCTTGTGCTCAATTCAATGAAAAGTTTTTAACATGAATACAAATAATTATTTAGTACATGTATTATTTCAAAGAAAGCTCGGAAGTTAATTTATATTGAATTTTATATTTGATATCAATAAAATTTTAATATCAATCATAAAATGAATTGATATAATATTCTACCAAATACGCTGAAGTGAAACTAACAATAAAGCCAGTTTATGCTAAAATGAAACTGACTTTATTTAAAATTTTGTTTGACAAAGTGGTCTTCATAAGTTTCATTAGTTTCAATTTACAAAAATTATGTTTGTAACAACAATTACTGGTATTATCAATAAAATTTTTAGAGTTATGTATAAGTTTGTCAATAATATTTCTAAATTGTTTTCACTTAAATACTGTAAACATTCTAAATAGGCCCCAGAATCTGAATATAGTGCCATCTATTTAATTTGAGTGACTCTTTTTTAAACCAAAAAGTCAAAAATGCTTCTACCAAAGTTAATGTTTGTTGAGTTATGTTGGTTTTGTAACACTGATGTTGACACAGTATTTTTTGAAGTTAAGATATTGGAAGAGACAACCTTTTCATGTTCTTAAAATAAAGTAAATAAAATAAATTTTTGCTAGTGAAAAAATTCTCTCTTCTTAATATTGAATATAACCAGGCAACAGGCAAGTTCTAAAATATTTGCCTGTTTCTGAGAAATGAAATTTTCTGAGATTGCCTCTCTATGAGTTCATTTTCTATCTGCAGTTATGAATGAGTGTTTATTATTTTGCAATGTTAACAATGTTAATTTTTATCTCTCTACTCTACAGAAAAATTACAACAATTGATATGTCAAAGTTTTATGTTGTCATTTTTGTGTAAAATTTAGTTAACTAAAGAATGCATTTATTTTGTCAAATATTAAATTTACTACAATGAGAAAACAATTAAGAAAGATAAATGAATAATTAACAAGCAATTATTTATTATGACATTGTCACAATATCAGGTTGTAATTTTTCATCACAATGTTCTCAATTTTATTAGTGTCTTGCCCCTGTACTGTACATTATACTTTTCTTGTTAACTATGGAATCATGTCAGTCATCTATCTGTGTTCAGGAGAAAATTTTTGAATTGAAATAACATGACTTCCAGTCCAAAGTAGAAGTTTGTATATAGTTAAGGAAGGATAAACAGACAAACACCAATGGAAGTTGTAAATCTACAATTTTTGAAAATTGCAGCCCAAAAACATTGACTGAAGGAAATGATAGACATGGGTACGAAAAAGTAAGGCAAGGTGATAGACAATAAGAAGAGCTACATTTTTAGGTTTTACTGATATAGGCTGGATTATGTATTTCATCAAAAACTTTTTACCATGTATGATACATTGAGAAAGAGTTCTTTGACAAAAAGGTGCCTACTGTAATTTTGCATCCCAGACAACTGTCAGTATTGCCTGCTCAAATACATATAATAATATACAAGAAGAAATAATAAAAGTTGAATTATCTTGACAAAATTATTAACGACAATCTTTTTTTTATCATAACTTATGCTAAAAAATAATTGTTAGTAATGCAGTAAATTTTGCTTCTTTTATAAGATGCAAAATAGAATTTCAATTATTATCTCAAGATATTCAACTAAACTATTGTTATGCTTATCATAAAATGCAAAAATAATTTAAATTTTCAGTCTTTGTAAATTTATAATTTGAACATTTTTCATACCTTAATTCAATCTATAAAGGACTATAATTCAAACTATAAAAGTTTGAATTATAGGCCTTTATAGGCTGAAAATCCAAATTGTTTTTATCTTCTGTACAACATACAATCAGCAGTAAAAAATAATTTTGAACATCTCATCTTTACACATAAATTAACTCATAGTTTATTTCTAAATTGATCAGATGTTTGTACTTAGTTTATGAATAAATTTATTTTTAGAAATTTATTTTACATTATAACTTCAATAGAAAATCAAAAATTGCATTTGATATTTTAATTTTTGAAATATCATACCTCTTAATGGAACTTCTATAGATACTTCTTTATATATTATTTCTTCTGACAATTCCTCTGTATAAGTTTTTTTTCTACATTAAAAGAAATTATATATTAAATCATTTTTTAATTAGCAAAAAATACTTAAATTACTTCAACTTTAATAATTTGCATGTGAATGGAACATTGATTTCATGCTTTCATGAAGTTTATAAAGTAGGGCAAATAAAATTTTTTCTGTTACTATATATTCTATTACTATTTATGAGGGATGTTCAATAAATAACTAGCCAAATGCAATGGCATAAAATATAAACAATTTATTTCAACAATAATTGACCTGATTGTTAAGGCACTTATCCCATTGTGACACCAGCCAAGTTATGCCCCGTTCAAAGAAGATAGAAAGACACTGGCAGATCCAATGTTGGACAGCATCTTGCACTTCAGTGTCTGAGGAAAATCATCTGCCTTTAAGTTTCCTTTTGAGTTCCCCAAAAACATGGAAGTTGCAAAGTAACAGGTCAGGACTATAGGGAGGGTGCTCAAGTACCTCCCAATAAAACTGCTGTAGCAGGTCCTTTGTCATGTTGGCTGTGTGAGGACGTGCATTGTCATATAGCAAGATGACCCCATTCTAGAGTTTTCCTGGATGCCTGCATTGAATTTGTGTGTGTAATGCATGCAAGGTATTGCAGTAGGATGTTGCATTGATGGTGCTGCCATGCAGCATAAATTGAACAAGCAGAGGCCCCTGATGCTCAAAAAACAGGGTGAATGTCACCTTCCCTGCTGATGGTTGCACACTTTTGCTCTCTTTGGGTAGAGGTAAATGTAGGTGTCTCCACTGAATGCTGGTACATTTTGGCTCCAGATTGTAATGGAAACACCATGTCTCATCTCCCATCACAATGCGATGAAGAAAAACCATTACCATGTGAAGCAAAGCATGTTAGATGCTCCAATGACAAGCTCATCCGGTTGCTGGTTTGTTCTTCAGTGAGTGAATATGGCACCACTGTGCACACACCTTCCTGAAATGCAACATTTTGTGCACAACACCATGCACAATATCAACACTCAGGTCTACTGCAGATGCAATGTCATGAACTGTTAACCGTCTGTTCGTTAGCACCAAGTCTTCTACCATTTGCACTTCTGTGGTGTGACTGCATGCTGCAGACATCCTGGTCATTGGTTGTCTTTCACACTTGAAAGTCCTTCCCGAAATTTTTTGGGCTACACCTTCATCTGGGCAAGACTTAGGGTGTATGGACCATACACCTGATGCATTCACCAATGAATTACAATGGGTCTGCAACCTTCTACAACAAGAAACCTGATTATTCCATGTTGTTCAACTTTGGAGGCTTCCATTGTCCAACAAAATCACTCTAACAAATGATTGCGGCTATGGATGTTCACCTTATATGGGGGTGTTATTTTGGTGCACTGCACATTTGCATGCAAATTTTCTGCTTAGAGCTGTGCTCATCAGCTGGTTATTTATTGAACACCCCTTATATTATTACACTCTGAGTATTTGTTTTTCTACATTGTATGTATTCTGGAATCATTGCAAAGTCTAAATATTTCTTGAAATGGATGATTATTCTGTAAAAAAATCAAATTTTGCTCCTAGTAGTCTCTGTAAAATTTGAAAAGATTTTCTGAGTAAGATTTTTTGCTTACAAACAAAAGATTTTTTCTAAACATAGTTGAAGCAGAATATAAATTATAAATAGTTCTCTGCAAAATGTATGGGTAGAAATATGGTCATTACTTTAATAAGAAAAAATTTGTAAATACACTGAACTCTCATTAGTGCCACCTATTGGTTAGTATCCCAAGTTTTTGATATCTCGATAAAAACCTAGATTTTAGTTTACACTAAATTCCATTTAACAGAATTCCTAATTAACTTTTTTATAGTACAAAGTACAAATAAGATATACTATTGATTAATGCCACCATCTCTTCTGCTTACCTGCCATAATTATCATTATTGCTTTCAGAAAGTTTCAAAAAAGTATAAACAAATTTCACCAATTTCTGTACTCAGAATTTCAAAATACTTTCAAGAGGTTTAAAAAAATTTTATCTGAAAACATACATATTATATGAAAAACTCTGTTCTTAAATTGTATAGCCATATTAAGGATTTTTGTTTTAAAAAGTTAAAATCTAAATAAGTATTATCTTTTGCATTATATTCAAAAAAGTAAGCAATAGATAATGGAAAATTCTGATGATTCTTCATATTCTCAATTGGCTGAAAAGTACAAGATTCCTAAAAATTTATCATTTATTGCACTGAAAATTTTTTGCATTTATTGAAAATTAATTGTAGTCTTAAATGAAATATACTGTTTAATATTACAACTTTACTTAGCAATACAACTTTCTTTGAAGCCAAAATTATGTAACACTTATTGAGTATTATGTAATTTACTTATTATGAGGTCAAGAACTGACTAACATTAACCCTTAAGGCAATTCCAGGAATTGATGCTAACATGAAACTATTGTTTGTTTTATTTTTCTTATCTCAGTAGTAAAAACTCACAATACTTTAAATTTAAAATATTGTACACTGGAAATAATTTTTTAATATATAAATTAAATTTTATTATTTAAAATTATATAGAAATTCTAAATTTAAGCTCAAAATAACATCTTATATGTTTCAATTAGATACGTAGGCTGTTTTTTTTTCAAGCTCCAATGGTCCATTAAAAAAATACAAGTGTAAATAAAATGAATTTATTACCAAAGTTAGGTACAACATCATTACTTTTTGACATAATCACAGTGAAGATTGAGGCATTTATCATATGTGTGGACAACTTTTTCCACCCCCTTTTCATAGAATGTTGCCACCAATGGCTTGAGATGGACCCTAATGTTGTTTTGAAGATTGTCATTAGTCTCGAACCTCTGCCCTCCTAGCCACTTTTTCTGTTCAGGAAAGAGGTGGAAGTCACTCGGTGCTAAATTGGGGCTATATGCTAGATGTTTAAAGATGGTGAAGACTTCCTCCTTTCAGACTTCCATCAAGCTTGGAACTTTTTAATGTGTGAAGACTTTCATCTCTTTCTTGAACTGAAAATGTGGCTAGCAGGGTAGCAGTTTGAGACTACTGATGATCTTCAAAACAACATTGTTAAGGCCATATCAATTCACTGGTGGCAACATTCTATGACAAGGGGATGGAAAAGCTCATCCACAGATATGACAAATGCCTCAATCTTCACTGTGATTATGTAACAATGTTTGTACCTAACTTTTGGTAATAAATTCATTTTGTTATTTACACTTGTCTTTGTTTTATGGACCATTGGAGTTTGAAAAAACCACCCTCGTATTTAAATTAAATGTTACTTTCACAATTTAATTTTTGATAGCTGATATTCCTTCTACCATGACTGATGAACTTCAATAAAGTACTGAATTATTTAATATGCAGAAGCAAAATTATGCACCAATAATAAAAATTACTATAAAGTTTCAAACAATATAAATCCAAATTTATATTTTTATTCAAATTTGTTGTGAAAATGCTATTTTAAACAATCTAACAAGAGTAATTTTAAATAAAAAGTAAATCAAGTTCTATTGTGGGCTATTATTATTATCTGCTTTAAATACTAGACTTATTACACTAGTATTTAAGATCTCTAATAAAATTTGTAATATAACTAGACATGAAGCAATTTCAAGAAAGTAAATTAAATAGACTTGCTAGTATTATAATACAATAATACTTAAGTTTTATCACTGCCATTAAAAATACTCAAATAAAAGATTTTATTTAAAAATAAGTTCACACATCTTAATATACACTCATCGACAAAACAGCTGCACACCAAGGAGGAGGTGTTGGATCAAATGAAGATATTAATGTGAATGTAATGACAATTGTAATAGGTGATTACAATAACATAGCAAAGAGAATTTCCTATGCAACACCAGCATAACTTAAAGGAACCTTTAGTACCTTGTAAGACCTCCTCTTGCCTGGATACATGCAGAATATGGTATGGTCAGATATGCAGGCATACAGGTACCATATGCTATTCTTAAACATATTTGCTCACAGATATTACAATTGCCACTCCAGATCCCCCATACTAGTATATAGCAAAAACTGGTATCCCATCTGGTTCCACAAATGCTCAATGGGCAACAAATTTGGAGTGGCCAGGACCAAGAAGTGTGACAATGTGACAAAGATATTTCTGGAAAACTTTACTGTGTGCTCAAGCATTATCTTGCTTGAAAATGGTTGTTTACAGTCTTGCCATAAAAAGTCACACACAAGGTGTAGGATTTCCTAAATGTGCTATCAATGTCAGTTAGACATTTACAAAGGGTGATCAACTGTGTTATGAGGTGGCTTCCCAGACCAGCATGTCAGTAGTGGGAGCAATATTGTTGTTCAACAGTAAAGACAGAATTGAAGTGAAAATTTACCTATTCTAGTCACTTGCAATTGGTGTAAAAGACAGAATTGTGTAGATTTACACTTGTCTCCAGATGATGGATTGGTGGTCTATCTGAGATATTCAGAGCATAGCTGTATGTATGCTCTCACACATCCATTGCCCTCCAACATTCTTGTCAAATTAGAATGGGCCAGATGGCAGATAATTCAGTAAAATGACCATCCTGCTTTCCAATGATGTAGCCTTTCTCCATTGGCTTCTACTGCATTCCACAAATACACCTTGCACTCCAAGACTCCAAATAACAGGTACACTGAAAATTCTGAACTGTGTTCAGAATTTTCAGTGTACCTGTTATTTGGAGTATTCTTTCAGTGTACCTGTTATTTGGAGAATTTTCAGGAAACACCTCTGCAAGCCTTTATATGTTACTAAGGTAGCAACTTTAAGGCACTCCAGTGGCATTAACAGACATGCAATCAGACCATAACTGTAATCATTTCTATACCTGTCTGATACATAGCTGTGCTATGTTATAACACTCGAGATAGAGAGAGTTTACAAGAAACTGCAAGTTGATATATATACCTTTAATGCACTTAATAGTGCAGATTCCGAATCACTGACTTGTTTGGATGTTAATCGGTTGTTGTCAGTCAGTCAGTTGGAGTGGTTGGGAAGGCGTTAATTTTTCATTTCTTAGGACAGCAATCAAACCAAGGGAAATGGAAGGATAAAATAATCCGGAGAGTTTGAATGTGTCCACCAACACAGAGTATGAAATCCTGGATATAATACTTCTTGGGTTTTTCAGGGCACTTGATTGATGCTCTCGTGAACTCTCAAAGACCCCTTGTCCTTGAGTCACTCCTTTTACCTCCAAATCATGTTATCCCTTTTCACCAATTGGGAGTTTTTGCTCTTAGTTCCCAGTGACACGTTCAATGAGTTCCGTGGGAAAAGAAACGACTCCGAAGAAAGAGATGCGATCATTCTCTGGTAATAAAAATGAAAAAAAGTTTTTTGAAAGACAAAAAATGAATTTTCTCTCAAAATTCATCAGGTCTGGTCTCTCTCACTGAGTTTTGCAGTAATCAGATAATTCTATCTGGATGTGAAACTTCTTTGCCAATGAGTGTACATATATTTTTAATTTTTAATTCTTTAAATGTACATGTCAGAATAAAAATTTACATATACAAACTTTATTCAGATCTTATTCATGTAGCATATATTTATTTAACTAAATACTTATGTTTATGCAACTTTACAGAAATATGGTATAATTAGGAAAAAACATCTAAATTTCAAGATTTAATAAATAAAGATAAAATGCTAATTGCCACTTTAGCTGAATATTTTATAACTGTATAAATTCAAAAACTAAGCATAAAATTTAGTTTCTTACCTTTGTTGTTTGGAAGCAATTATATTCAATTCATTTTTATTTCTATTGAATATAGTAGGGCCATTATCTTTTATTCCATCTTTAAAATGACAACTACACAAGCGATCATTTTTATTGGGAGGACGATCACCACGTCTATAAAAACAAAGAAAAAAATTAATAAAATAATACTTTCACTACAAAACTAATATATTATTTACTTTTGGTTTCTTGATTCAAAAAATAGCTATAAATCAAACTTTTAATGTAACTCAGATATACAAACTTTAATGTAATCAGTTCATATTATCCATATTCAGAAATATAAAGTTATTTGCTCTTCTTTTCATATCTTATTCTTTTGAATAACAGCAATATTTTTTACAAATTTACTGGATATGTATAATCAACCATTGACAAAAACAATGTTTAAATATCCATGTCTCCAAAACATTAAGTAATTGGCTTATATTTCTAGTCAATCAAGAAACCAAATAAAAGAAAATGTATTACATAATAGAAAATTCTCAATTTTGATGTTTTATAATTAAAATTAAAAAGTAAACTTAAACTGCTTCTTTACAAAGCCAAAAATAAGGAATTATAAATAATAGGTAAAATATGTTGCCAAGTTTCATTCATTTCTCATGTAATTTTCATTAAAACAACAATGAAAATTACTGTCTCAAAGTTTTGGATGTAACAGAAAGATACTTTAAATAAATTTATCTAGCATCTTATGGAAAACTCATCATCTTAATTTTCTGTTTAAAAATAAAATGATTTGTTTTGCATTCATAGAAATTTTTGTCTATTTTTAAACCATCTTAGCATATGCATTATATTCTAAACATGGAAAACATACTATGAAGTTTTTACTATACATTTCTTACTTTTCTTGCATACGTTTTAAGTTTAGTGTGAAAAAATGCTAGAAAATTGTCAAAAGTCAATATCATAGAAATAGAACGTGTAATTTCTAGTAAATGTTGAAAATATCCATAATTAGTTAAATATAAATATGAAAATTTATATTTAATTATGACTTATTTTCCTTATTATAAAATTTTTTTTACTTGTTTTACTTTGCTCTGACATAATATTAATTGAAAAATAATCATTACAATGGAATGAAAACAATGAAAATTCAAAATTAAATTAAAACATAGAATGTTAATTGCTTCGATATTAAATATTTTATTACAATTAAAACAAATTTATTGTCTTCTTGATATAAAACATTGTACTTAAAACTGAATAAAGGGATGGATGCAATTTAAATTGTGTACTTATAAACACACACACACACACAGAGAGAGTGAGAGAGATTTATACATTTTAAAAACATTTTTATTTAAATAATAATAGAAGCTTCTAAATTAACTGATATAATAAAAAGATGCAAACCTGCAGATTTTCGCCCAATCGTTAAATTTAGCTTCGTCTTTAGGAAATGTAAAAAACCGACAACTGTCTCTCAAAGAAACATGATTACAATCTGGGGCATAGCATCCAGGCATTATGTCAGTGTAAAAGGTAGAATGAATATAAAGATCAAGCATGTAACCAATACATGATGCAAAACTTTGTTTGCACCGCTATAGTACATGTGCACTTGAGCGAGAAACATGTACTTTACAATGATGTCATCAATGACGTCATATAACAATGCTAATACAAGACAATTTCATTGTTTAAAATATGTATTAGAAATCTAAGATATATTTTTTTTATTCTGTACATTTTTTTTAAGAGAAANAATAAATATTCTCAGCACTATAAGGTGTTAAATGTTTTATTAAGTGTTTTAAAAGGAAGCTGAGCTTGATATACAATTTATAAAATTGATGATAATACATTGTTATCTTCTTAAGCAATTCATAGAACATAAAAATATTGATTGCATCAACTTTTTAATTAAGACATCAATATGTAAAAAGTACAAAATGTTTCTCGGTAAAGAAAATAGCAAAATAATCTTTATTTGTTAATCTTTACTAAATATATTTAACATTCGATTGTTTCCAATTTTATAATCATATATTACACTATTATTTCATATACTGTTCCAAAAAGTGGAGATTGTTAGACATGTAAATATGTTCCTACTTGTATATTGAGTACAATTGTGTCAAATTTTCATGCTAAGAATGACATCAATGTTAAATGGAATAGGTAATTTAAAATTACTAGGTACTGTACATATTAAAGCTATATAACACTTTCCATAAAATAAATAAATATTACAGAAATGCATTTTTGTCATAATGCCATAAACATAATATGATCTCAATGATAACAACAAGATTTCACAAAGAAATATTTATTTGATATTTGATCAAAAGTTATTGCCTTATGATTAAAGACAGTAAAACCCTAAATTATCCAAGGTTCACATTACCTCAGATAACTGAAAACTTAGATAAAACAGACAAACAATTTAGATTTAAAATTACAAATAAAGATATATATGGTATCACTTTTTAAGTCATTTTTTTTTAAACCTTAGTGAACTTAATCATACATAAGAACATTTTTTACATCATTTATTATACAAATATGTACAATAGTTTTAAGAATGAAAATGTGTATTATTACATTACATTTTAATATGAATGGATTGTCTCATATTGAAGTTAAACAGTAAAAGGTAACTGAAACAAATCATTTTGTAATACATGTTATCATTTTAAACTTTCTTTAAAATGTTCTTTATAGTTTTTCTTCATAATGGATCTTTTTTCTTTGCCACAATATTCCAAGTCATTTCAACATCATTTTTCATGGATGGTCAGTCCCAGATACATAGGACATCATTCCATCCCTCACCCATTCACAGCCTGCTCCATTGCAGGTCTGGCTAAATCCACAATGGGCATGGGGAAAAAACCTATTTAGTATTCACAGGACAGAAATATTTTTAAATAAAAGCACCTCAGCATCAGTTAGTCACTCAGTCCAGTCAAGGTTAAAAGAAATACATTATTTACAAGCTTGATGCATTCATTGCAAAGATTTTATTGCAAAGCTGATTATAAGAAAAATAGTGTACTCAATACAGGTTTGACTTAGATAATGCAAAACCTCATTTGAGGTTCTACTGTAGTTTTATTGATTTCTGCAATATCTTTTCTATAACTGCTTTGTAGCTTTGCGTATAAAACAATAACAATGAGCACTTATTTATTGTGGCAGTTACAATGCCAAGCTGCAATTTTTAATCATATTTTTAATTTATTTCATTTAAAATATATGCTCTTCACCTCAAATTTGTAATATAGTGTCTTTCCCCTTTAAATCATACTTTTCCTTTAACAATAGAGTCATGCCAGTCACTGTTCTAACACTTTTCAGGGGAAAATTTCTGAATTGAAATAACATGACTTCTGATTTGCATTGGAAATTCATATATAGTTAGTTGGGGCCTCATGCCTCTAAGGTTTCCATATCTGATCTCATCTTTCATCTAACTAACTCTGTTCTCTAGACTAAGGAGAGAGATGAATGGATGGACAGACATACAACAGTGGGAATTTATAGATCTACAATTTTTTCAAATTGCAGCCCAATCAAAAAAGAATGATCATATTTAGAAATAATCAAGTCTTTTCTTTATGTAATTAGAACTTCCAGTGTACAATTACAGTTTTAATGAATATTTTTCTTTTCAATACTACATTTTTTAAAGATATTCTTCATGATTCTTATAACTAATTCCTCTTAAATTTTCATTCCATAATAAGTGAGCATATATTCTATGGTATTTATTTTTCAAACTTCAATTGCATTTTGATTAATTACTTAAGGAAAATCTAAGCAACTTGGAAATATTTGCATAAACTATTTGTGTCTTTAATTTGTGAAAATAGTTTCAAGATAGAAACAAATAAGCTTTCTTTAGGTATCTTTTCTTCTTTAAGATTTTTTTCTAATTGGCTTCATATAAATTTAAAATTTTATTCATGATACATATTCTTTGCTAACCTAAACTGAATTATTTTCAAATTTATGAAGGAATTTTTTGCACTATTCAATCTTTACTTCAAGCAAGAAAGTTCCTTCTTAATCCTTCAAGCAGACTAGATAGTTGTTTTCTATATTTTAACCTTGTTATTGTCTATTGCAATATAGCTTTAATTTTCACTAGACATTTTTCAGTTATATAGAATGTTCACAGATTGATGCATGGAAAATTAGTATTTAAACAAAATGTTTCCAAATTAAAACTGATGATAATAATTATGTTATTCTTTCAGCTATAAAATTATAGTAAATAATCAAAATACTTGCAATTATATATTTTCTTCTTAATAAAAATGACTTACTTTCATGNCAACAAGGATTTTATATAAATACTGTGAAATAACAGATTTCTATTAATTTATTTATTTATTCTGTTGTGACATTACGAAAACGCTCGAATTTATAATATATAAATCAATGTCATGTTAAAATTATTTGTTTAAATTATTCTTAGAAATTCGTATTTTGTATCTGTTATGCAGAACTATCAAAGCAATCTTCTTGCACTGTTTTGTATTTTGAATACATTTTCCTGCAAAAGAAAACATAAACATTAGACCGTGCACGGATGGTAGTTAAGCAACTTTTGCCTGCCTGTCAACATGATGAATCTCCTTAGAAAATCTGATACATCAACCCTTGTTAACCTCGACCAATCCGGTCGCCTATAACAACCGTCTGAGAAGGCGTGGTACGAAAGCTTAACGTTTGCTCTTATTGGTCGAGTGTCGACAACTTTAACCAGGTGAGGAAGCGGATGAGTCAAAACTTGGAGAGTGACTCGGAGGCACTCTATAGGTAAGTGGCAGTCAACATGGCAACGAGGAGATGGATTGTCGGCATCGCGCTTTACGTGGTGAGTGTAAACTGTCTCGAAATGCAAAGAACGTGCGAGCCGATATGGATAGAAACATGTAAAGATATCGGTTACAACGTAACGGGGATGCCTAATTTAGTCGGACACGACCTACAACAAGATGCCCAACTACAGCTGCAAACGTTTCGTCCTCTGATACAATACGGCTGTTCTTCCAGGTTAAAATTCTTTTTGTGTTCTGTGTACGTCCCGATGTGTACAGAGAAAGTGGCACAACCCATCGGACCGTGTCGGTCGTTGTGTAAAGCAGTTAAATCGAGATGTCAACCTGTCTTACAGGAATTCGGATTTCCTTGGCCGTCCGGATTGTCGTGTAACAACTTCCCACCCGAAAATAATGAGAAGCATATGTGTATGGAAGGTCCGGAACCTGACGAATTAGAGAAGGAGCCTTATGTGGGTCGAACTAAAGAAACTAAAGTGTCAACAATTGAGCGTAAAAATGCCAACAAGAGACATTTCGGTTTATGCAATGGTTACAGGAAATCGGATGTATTCTATTACGTTAATCGTACGAGTCAATGTTCTCAACTCTGCACAGCCGATGTCCTGTTTAACCAAGAAGATAAGAATTTCGTAGAAATTTGGATAACTGTTTGGGCCGTGTTTTGTTTCATTTCAACTCTCTTCACAGCCATCACCTTTGTGGTTGATAGATGCAGCTATAAATATCCTGAATTCGCCATCATCATCTTGAGTATTACGTATAATGTTTATAGCATTGCGTACATTATACGGATTAATTTAGGTAGGACTGCCGTGGCCTGTAGTAGAGACAGTCAACACAATGTTACCTTGCTAACTGTAGAGAGTTTAGACAATATATACTGCACCATCGTTTTTATGCTGCTTTATTACTTCGGCATGGCTAGTATGATATGGTGGGTCATATTAACTATCACATGGTATCTTTCAGAAGGCCTTGGTTGGACTCAGGATAAAATTCAGCAATATTACACATTCTTCCACTTGGCAGCGTGGTTTCTGCCAGCTGCTAAAACTATTGCCATATTGGTGCTGCGTCTAGTAGATGCTGACGAACTTACAGGCATATGCTATGTTGGAAATAGAAACAATCAAGCACTGTTAGGCTTTGTTATCGCTCCTAATCTTATATATCTCTTCATTGGTACTATGTTTCTAATTGCGGGTGTCATCGTCATTTATAGGATGAAAAGGGTGCCGAACCAGTCGTTCAACAAGAGGAAGAAGCTCAAGATACGTATAGGTATATTTGCTCTGTTATACATCATCCCGGCCTCTTGTGTGTTAGCAGCAAATTTATACGAATATTCATTAAGAGATCAGTGGTTAACCGCTAAAACTCCTCTTAAACTTAAATTTGAAGTGTTCACTCTTAAAATATTTATGTCTTTCATCATCGGTATCACTACCGGCTTGTGGATATGGTCGAGTAAATCGCCAATATGCACATGGAATAATATGAAAAAAAGGTTTAAATTTCAAAAATCTTCAAATTCCCAATTAGTAGCAAATAATAAGATATGTCAGAGATATCTAATTATTCAAGAGAATTCCAAGAGGCATCAAAGAAAGCCCGGTAATGAAACCGCAGTTTGAACTAATTACAGGGCACCATTGACATATAAAAAAGAAAGGAAAAGAAGACTATCGACAAACAATACCAATCTGTAAAAGATTGACAGACGTTTTATATGTAAATATTTGTAAATACTGTATTTTGTATATTAATATTGTTTAAATCGAGTTTGTTAAATAGCTTTTTTTATGTTGATGAATCGACTATGTTTATTGTTCCGATTTTATAATTTCAAGTGATTTGTTAATTTTTTTTTATGTTGTAATTATTATTGAAATTAGTAAAAATTCATGTTTTGTATAATTTTTAAATATTTATTATCTTTTTCCGACATAAAAATCTCTATATTACTTTTTAAATATTCGCGGCGCGCGTAAATATGAAGTAACTTATATAATAGTTTATAAGTATTGTTATTCACTTAAATTTCTCTTGTTGTATAAAATATACAATATATAAAATAATTTTAGTGACTTTAATCATTTAAGAAATGATAAATCGATTTAGATCTTAGCGGACTCGTTTAATACATTCAAAAATTTATACAGGAGAGGTTAAGTTTGTCGGTTAAACGTGGCCTTTCTGTTTATTTAAAATAGTAAAAATAGATCTAAAACTTTAGAAAGCTATCAGTATTTTTTAATGGTGTAAAAGCTAGAAGATGTATTACAAGAGTAGGCGGAGAATAGAGAACAATGGAACGTTTACGAGACTAGCTTAAATTGTTGAAGAGAACGGATATCGTTTGGTACAACAATTCGCTTTCTATCTTTCAACAAACCGGTTGAGATCGCAGACCTGCCCAACTTGTAGGCAGAAAGCATTTACAGATTTCTTATCTTATCTGATGATGCAAAACCGCTCTCCAAATCTCACACCGCCCCTATCGGAAAAAATTAGAATTAACAATTTTTCAAAAATTTAAATTCAAAAATTCAAATAGCGCTCCCTATCGTAAATTATTGTCATTTTTAATTTTTTTTTAATATATTTATTTTTCGGTTCGTAGAGAAGAAAATGACGTCAACGGCTGTTACATAAAAACAAAGAAAAATATACGATAAATATGTCAACTTAATGGAGAGATAACTTGTCATAATTTATCGTCGTTGTCAACCTTAATATCTCGGAAGATATAAATACATAGAGAGACCATTAAGAACAATAATTTATTGTGGTAGTAAAGGGTTAAAGAGGAAGGGGAGGAATGAAAAAACACGTTTGGTTATAAAATAGAAAGAAACACCTCGAGAAAATTTTAATTACTTAATAATCAAACTTGTTGATTAGATTATAACATATTTCTTAATAAATTTAAGCGTTTAAATGATAGATGAGCTCGTTATTGTTGACAAAAGACAAGCAAATGTGGATTTTCTAGTCTACGGAAAATCTTTTTGAAAGAAATTTATTGAAATTACGCTATTTTGAATCCTATAGATTCACAATAAATATAAATTTATAAATTTTAAACTACTCTAGTTTTTTTTTTCTTTTTATCTTTAAATCGCTCTGCAACGCTCTTCGCATCGCCAATCTTTAAAAATCAGGGTATTCACAGAAAGCATTACTTTATCTACAGGATTGAATCACGCGATTTACTATAAAAAAAAAAGTAGAAGATAGCGTGATTAGTAGTAGTATTTTTTTTGTAATAATCTTACTTTTTAAAATCCAGCGCAAATTTAGATTTTAACTTAATTCAAATTCAGAAGTTTAATCGAAATTTTGATGGGTGCAAAGTGAAAAAAAAAATCGGATGTAAACTGAAACCCATTAAACCCAATGAGTTACTGTCGCAGTTGAAAACAGTCAATTTTCATATCTTTGTGTGCATAACCTCATTTTTCATCTTCCATCATTCCCATTGACAGAAGTACATTAGCGAAATGTTCGTCGACTCTAGCGTTAATAACCGGTTAGTACACGGAGGGAGAAAACCAGAAACATTTAAAAATCGTATAAATATTATCTATAAAAATAAACAAGCTTGTTTATTTTCTATAACAGTTTACATACACTTTAAGTAAATAATTTCCATTCCAGACAGATTTGTATACTTATCTCCAATGTGGAGAATGTTTCTACCAATTACACATTCCACTCGTTTTTCGCGACTAATAAATAAAGATAGGAAGAGTGACAGAAATGATCGGGATAGGAAATATCTCTCGTCACATTGTCACCATCCGAGTCATAAAATACTGTTTCAGACAGATAACGTCTGAAGGGAATGACAGCGTTTGTCAGGGTGTGTTACAGGTGACTGCCTCGCTTACTGATCAAGATTAAAACCTTTCCTTACGACTACTGAATATTTTTTTAATTAATTAATTTTTTCTATAATATAATCGATCACATTAATTATTATATTTTTTTTATTATAAATTTTAATGCTTAAATTATTTTCCTTTAAAGCTTAAGTTTTCGATATCCAGTAGAAAACCTTGACTTCATTTCACGTTGCCAAATCACTAAAACAAAATTTTTTAAATACAGTTATTTAAATTTTTCTTATACTATTTTTTGAAGAGAATTCGAAATAATAATCCACTTAATCCCTAAATCGTTTATGGTTTCGAGATTTAAACTAGAAACTCGATCCTTATCGTTTTATAACTTCGTTGAGCGATTTACACTTTGGGTAGTCAAATTTTAGGGATTTCTTGCGACTGAATGTATAGCTGCTCTCAACGAATTAATCATGCTTTTATTTTTTTATTATACAGCTGTAACCTTAGTCGGACAGCTGCACCTATTAATATCTTAAGAATAAAACTTTTATGAATGAAACATGCACTCAGTATGACATAAATGTTTCATTACTATATCCTCCGAAATAAATTTTTCCCCAAATGTCAAATAATTCCTAAACTTTATACATTTATAAAAAAATTTCCTTATTATTTGACGAAATTTCTATCTAAAATTGTATTTATTTGTATAAAATTTAACATTTCTTTCTGTAGTATTTTTATACTATAGTTTAAGATAGTTATTTTTGTAGAAATAAAATTTATATATGAAATATCCTGCAACTTTTTCGCGTATAATATTTTAAATAGATAGAAATTGATACACTCGTTTAGAGATTATTTTCTAAAAGCAATTTGCATTTTATTATATTATTCAGCCCCGATTTAAAAGGAAAAAATAAAATAGAAATTTCCCTACAGAATCTTTAGTTACCAAATGATTTAATAACTAAAGATTCTGCAGGGAAATTTCTATAAGAAATGGAGTTCGAGAACCTAACAGGGATTTTTAGAGTGAAGCTCCAATACATAGGTCGATTGAAGTGTCAAGTATGTTAATTAAAAATAAAAGAATAAATACCGTAGCGGGCAATAAAAAGCATGTATCAATCGATAGTTTATACTTCGGTACAGTGACAAGCATGCAGCTGAGCAAACATTTCTTTCGCACGCCCTAAGGATTGTAATAGCATCTGGCGAGCAGAGAGAAGTTAGAAAGCGCTGACAGCAATTTCCTGTTGAGTGAACTGGATATCATCTATGGCTTCTAGGCGACTGTCAATTTGTCTTTTACTCAACGATCTAAAAACGTTTTATTAAGCGATAACACGCCATATTTTTAAATATTTGTATTCATGACATATTTCAAATGGCGACTGCATACTTTCTAATATTATTTTTACGGTTTATTTTTGTACGCGAGTAGGAAGAGGAAAATGTCACTGAGTGAAATTAGTTTCTTGATGAATCGAGATTGAATCTTCCGTATATATACATTTTTTTTTCTTTCTTTCTTTAAGTCTTTCCTGTAATTCCATTTATAGAATTTTCGAACTTTTTATACTCGTAATTTTAATAACAATTAAATCTAAAATACAATTATTTTTAGTATACTGTTGATTAAATAATTTTATAATATTTAACTGGTAACAGAACAAACAGTGCAAGCAACAATTAAGGCTTGTGTGGATTAATTATTTCGTCAACAGGCACGCGCAATTGTCACGTGAACATGTTTGGTTCTCCTATTTACAAAAATTTAATCTTGATTTATTTCTAAAATGGGGCGTGAAAATGAATTCTCATTTTGATTACCTCGTTTAAAATTCGCACATTCAAAATGCATATTATTCGCATCAATCGCTTAGTGGTTTTAAATCACGTAACCGCATGTTTAGTCTATAATTATGCCTTAAGTTAATACACGAAGAAGCAAAAGAGGGAAGACCAATTTGTCTAAGTCAACGAGTTACATAATACATATTTCGCACACATTTAGAAAAGAATCACGTCAGAGGACGACATTCCTGCTTCTGCTCTTCCAAAATCTATTCGACCGTTTCACAGCGGGATGTGACAAGTAGAAATAACGAAGACGACACTTCACCCACGTTGATGTTCGAAATGTGATCTCCCGCACCGGGAGGTAGTATTTTTAAAATTACACATCCCCCGAAAAACACGTAGAAGAGAAAAAAAAATCTACGTTTGCATGCATTCAAGAAAATATAGAACTTCCAATTCACGGAAATATAACTGTTAAAGGAAACGTTTTTAAAAGAAGAATTCTATTTAACGACTTGACAGCTCTCCAATTGACCTCTGACCCTCGAACGCCACCGCAAATCGCATTGGCATGCTGAGTGCAAATCGTATGTGTGATATAACACTTGGCAGAATTCCTAACCACCCCGGTTTGCAAATTGAATCTTATCCGATTGGTTATTTAAGTATTCAATTACTTAGTGAATTTGAATTTAGAAGAGTAAATAAAAAATAGAAACTGTACAATCAAAATTTTAATCTATTATTATTCCATTTGAATCGTGCCGATTATTTATGTATTATAATCACAACATGATAGCAAAAGTACGTGATTTATATCTTTTCATTAATTGATTACTTTAAAAATATTGGTTTTCTTGATTTTTAATGAGTTAAAAGCGCGGAAAATGGCAAATATATTAAATCCTCTACTGTTTACATTGAAAAAAATGTTAAACCTATCAATTATGTAAAATCCTATTAATTTAAAATACGATCTTTGATATTGGAATTAACTTTGTAATTAAATAAATTAAGTTTTAAAACACTCCCGTGGATTCTGCTTTAAAACACCGTTAGATAAATAGCAGCAACAAGTTCTTGTTAATAACTGTTAAGAGATTTCATGGGAAAAATAGCGAAATGATTTTTAAAACTGCAGAATGTATCCTCGTTGGGGGTTTAAATTTATTTGCAAAAGAACAGGTTCCCGAAAGCATAGTGGAAATCTGTCACGAACGCCCAACGAATACCGACGCCGACAATTAAGTGGAAATTTCAACAAACCATTAGGGAAGAATGCTGCTCTCATGCTGATTATAGTTATTAGTGTCTAGTTGGAGACATTGATGTCTGTCTAGTCAGATGAGATCGCTGCAACGCTCATTTTTTTCTATAATAGAGGAGCGGAATGCAAAAAGGGCAAACACGCGCCATATTTGAATTATTTTTACTGGGAGAATACTTTCGACGCTATAAATTATCTACCGTGTTTATATAAGTTGTTGATTTAAGGGGGCAACCGGAGTCCGCTATATGATAGATACGAACAGGAGAGTGCACTGTTTGTTTTCTGATAGCGGAATCCCCATTTCGGTTGCGGAGCCTTACAGGCCCATCCCTACTAATCAAGGATTGTTATTTACCTTTGTGGTCTGGCGGTTCAAGGGTTAAGTCGGTTCCCAGAATACTACCTCCGAGAGCGATAGGAACGAAGGCATGATCGCTCCTTCCCAGTAATAACAAGTTTGCCATCCGGATAAACCTCATCTATTAAAATGTCTAATGGGATATTACGAATAATGGGCCTCCAGGCTCTACGAATGTCAAAAACATTTCTTATATGAGCTAATTTCGAGAGAATAAAGGTTTTGTTTAAGTTCGCGCCTCTTTTTCTAATTGTTCCATTTCAACTCGTTACCTATTCGTTGGGATGTGACAATGCCAAGTACTTAGCAAGATAATAGATCTAATTTCAGACCCTAGTTAACCAGTCTACTGAACTTCTAAAGAATTAAACGTGATCTATACCACCTTCTCGGTATCTCACGAGCTTTCAAGGTTAAAATGCCGAAAAGAAAAAGCAGATAAATGAAATCTTTTAATTTTTTTTTAAGTCCACTGACCTTTTCTAAAATGGATACCATCTCAATTTGGAACAAGTCAAGAGATCCACTTAAGATCACCAAAAACTCTCTCCCTCCGAAGGTCAGTGGGCCATGAAACATACCGCCTGTTGAACAAAAAGATACAAGAGATTACAAGAACTACAAGCAGATTGGACGATAACTGTCATTGTTATTTTGTTCGTGTAGATGATTAATCGTTCATGTAATATAAAGGAGGAACCATTGGAATAACTGCATATTCTATGCGTGTCCAGCACCAATCTAATATATTGTCAATTTGACTGACATAACAAACTAGTTTGTATCATTAATATCGTTTTGTTTTTTAAATATTTCACTAACGTTCTATAATATAATAATAATGAAAATAATAATAATAAAAATACTTTAAGCTTTTAGTTTGGAAACTTGGGTTGTAATAGTTTATGTCAAGCATTAATGATTGATTAAAATAAATGATTCTCAGATCACAAAGATGTATGACTGAATGAATGTCATTCCAGCACATTAACATTTAGTTTTCATTCTTGAAAGTTTTTTTTTTAACCCCATTTAAAATATTTTAAAATCGAAGTTTCAATTATTAAAAACAAAGTTGTATATAATAAACAAAAATAAAATTTTATTAACTTCATATTGTTACAACTGTTTGATATACACTGGCCAGTACATTATTTATTACTTAGCCCATCATGTACCACCACTTTTTATGGAGACATTAAACTGTCAATTTTCTTTCTAGCCACTTTTTACATCTTCCAACTAGTTTACCATCAATCTTAGAGTAAAAATGGACTACAGATTCTGGGAACTGTTTCATTTTTCCTCATCTTTATCTTTGATAAACAACTTTTGAAAAAATGTAGTGGCTCCATAGCAGTGCAATATCAATTCTATTTTATCTACTTGTAGTACTTTTAAGGTTATATTTATTGTTTGCTCAAGCCCATGTAAAGTGGAGGTTTGATTCTTTTGCTTATCAAAATCTTTGAAAGTAGCCGACGGCCGATTCTCCTTTGTCGGCATCTTCCTTCTCAAAGGAAAATAACTATGTGCTTTACTAATCACTTCACAATGGCCTACATCATCTTAATTAATTGCTTTCAAATTTTAAAAGTAAACTTAAATTTCTTGCTTATCTAAATCAGACTATGGACTTACCAGTCTTAGATAATATTTGATTTGCTAAAGATAAATCATGACAGTTTTGTTTATGAAAGTATCGAGAGCAGCGCTGATAAGAAAAATATTGTGCATTATCTTCCACCTTAATAAAATTTAACAAGAAACTATTTTAAAATTCCAAAACAAACTATTTTTTAGCATTTTCTTTATTCTAAACATCCTTTTTTTAAAAAAGTAACAATGTGAATGGACATGACACACCAATTTATTTCATTCAAAATCTTTGTGTTTACAAATGTTTTTCTTAATACCTTTCAGAGATAATTTAATTTCTGGAAAAATATTTTCTATGTTGACGGTTTGATAGTTGCTCCACGACGAATTTCACCCCATCCGATCAATCTGAAATTTAAAAACCTTTTTATAAATAAAGTGTTCAAAAATATCTAAATTATAGCAGTAAAAAATCTAAATAAAATATTTTAAATAAGTTCATTTTAATGCATTTGACCTGATAAATATTAACTCCATCAAATAGATTTGTCCGAAGAAACATTTGACTTCTCTTAACAATGATCATAACTTATAATTTGATATATATCATGATTTTATCTATAATGATAGCCTGATCAAAATTATGTTAATGAAGTTATATTTTTTTGCTATTATTCATTTCTCATGATTGATATAACTTTCATCATTGTCTCTACTGCTGCATTAACATCAGAAAAAATTTTTAAACTTTCAAATTTTAAATAATCCATACATTATTTTAACTACATTTATTTTAAAAAATACAAGAGATAACAATGATTAAATAAATTTCTTTGTTATTTTTTCTTTCATTTTAATTGGAATAAGCTGATAGGATCACATGTATTAAGATGTGATCTATTCACTTGAAGGCAACTTTGTTTTTTTCCTATGAATGATAGATTATATTTAAGACGATAAGCTTCATGAATTTGAAACTACAAAAGTAATTTGCACAAGGAAAAAGAATTATTGATGACTGTAAATGATAATTACATTACTTTTTACACTTAAACTATCAAACTAATTGATATTTTGTTAAATATTACTAAATACAATTATTTTATATTTACTGTTATATTTTATATTTCGACAGGAAAAGTAATTATATTTAGAAAGAATTAAAGATTCTGCTTGTTAGAAAATATTCATTTATGAACAAATAAATTAAAGTTATATTAGATAGCATTTAAAATAAGTGCATTAAAAAGTGACTTATAAATTTTAAATATTGGTTTTAATATTAAAAGTAGTAATCTGTTTGGTTAAATTAATGCAAGCTGTCAAAATAATCATATTCATTAATGCCATACAAAGTCATATGAAAATTAAAACATATTCTCATTGCCTTAAGTTACCTTTCAGAGAAAATCAACAACTGATTTTATCCATTTATAAAAAGAAATTTTATTACTAAAATATATATTTAACTAAAAATTTGTTTGTTAGGAAAATATCAAAAGTATTTTTTTTTTTTAATGTTATTGAGAAAAACCAGAAAAAAAACAAAATATTTATAATATATTTCAAATATAAACATTATTAAAAATCATAAAAGATAAAATTAATTTAGGTTTGCCTTTTTTGTAATTCAAATAATATGTAATTACAGAAAAGCAGTACTATGATAAATTAAAACGTCTTTTTAGGTGGCTCCCTCTGGTTTTGAATATAGTAATTAAAATATAGAAGACCAAAAACATGTATAACAAGAATAAACATTTGAACAGTTATAACTAATCTTAATTAATTACAAATCATTATTTATCAATTTAATTATTCTGATATACATTTTACATTTTAGAGAATTAAGAATTACTTGTGACAAATTTGATATGTAAATAAAACCAGTTAAAACTACTATTTAAACACAGTCCAAATATACGCTGCATTTTCTTGGAAATTAATTATATTACACAAATTGAAGTTGCAGTCAAGCTGTTCCTTGGATCAATTTAAGAGAAAATTTTAAAAAAACTAGCATTACTCAATATATACAGAAAAGATTAATATATATGAAATGCCGTATATAACTCAGGCAAAGTTCATGGGAGTCATGATCTGTGGATCAGAATTCCTAGAAACATTATCCAATATTCCTGAGCAAACCAGTCTTCTAACAGTGGATTTCCAATTAAAAAAAAATTAAATATATTTATCTTATATTTGGTTTCAACTTTCATACATTGATAATTAGGAAGACAAGTTTTAAACCAGAAATGATATGAATAATAAATTATCATGACATTTATTAATGTATTCAACCAGTTATATCCTATGTCATATATAAATGACATAGTTTCCTAAATAAAAAATAATTGTATGTACAGACTACAGTAAATAATATTGCCAATTTAATACTCAATTATTGTGATCGTCATCAATGTTAAATCAAAATCTAAATTAAAAACTTACAAAGCAAGTTTATATAATGATTATAAATTATATTTATAATTTTAAATAAATTTTTTTTGTATTAAAAGATTAAAAAACAATCAAAAAGCATTATAAATCAATATAATAATCTTGTTATCATCATTTTATTTTAGTGAAGTTTGACATTAATTATTCAAAATTTAAAATATATAATGTTAAAAAAAATGATTAATGGAATGATTCATCACCTTCTTAATGATGATCTTGTTGTCAATTAATCACCAAGCATTCAATTATATGCAAATTACTTCAGAAACAACAAAATGCTTGCAAATTGCTAATATAACAATTGGTTACGAACAAATTATTTGCCAAAGACTTTATCTAATGGATGACTGATCACATAGCAATAGATTTATTATCAGTAACTCCTAGACAATTTTAGGTTGTAATTTTTTTACATATTTAAATATAATCACTATTTATTTATTTTTATTAGATTGTGATTGAAATACAAGCTGTAAGTCAAGGGTGTATTTAATTTTCATTCAAAATTATTTAAAAATATAAACAATATGAAAACAAATAGTCTTCTTAGTGTATCATTCTCATACCTACAAGACAGAATCCATTAACCTGCAATTTTTTACTGTTATATAATTTTTACAAAATTCTGACACCCAACTGCCATGCTTTACTGTTTCATGCTGGAAAAAATCAACTCTTCTAATGTTTTTTATTGTGTTTCAATGTAGATGAGAAGGATATATTAAGAAGACTATAAATTATTTTTGTTCTTATCTTTAAATTATATATATTTTAACATAATTAGATAAGAATTGAAACTTGAATTAAATTTAAAATGCATTTCCAAAAGAATATATTTCTAAATAGTTTAATTCAAATTTGAAAATGAAGAAAATTAAATATTTTATCAGTTTTTTCCTTCAAACAACAGAACCAGATGTATTGTACAACTTGATTAGTATTTTCTCTATCATCAGGTCACAATTTATATTGATAACATCACTCTCTTCTAGTGTGCTAAATGGGGTTACCAACATTGTCCTAGATTAATTATTTCCTTAAGAATTTTTTCTGGTATAAAGAGAGAGAGAGAGAGAGTTTTTTTTATCCAAATAAATATCAGATTATATCAAATTTATTTGAAATTTACTTATAATAAAACTTATAAATTAGAAAATTAATTTTCTATTAAAAATTCAAAAATTTAAATACTATTTGTAGTTTAAATACAGCAAGTTTCATTTAACATCATTTTGTTATAATGTCATTGAGGAAAGAAGTACATTTTTAATCATTTACAATTATTACTGTTGAATTTCTTTTAGGAACAATAAAACTGATTCTTCAAGGTGAAAAATAAATGTTGGAAGATACAAACACAATCCACTAATAATAATATTAACTGAATTACATCTTGCTTATATCAATTAGCCTGGATTAAAATTGGTTTTATATGTCATTTTGCTTAATGTCACCGTTTCCAAAAACCAACTGATGATATTAAGTTAGGATTTGCCATGATTTGTTTTAATAATCTGATTTAGTATGTTAATTAACCTATTATTAGTTTAATTCCAACATCAAATATTTTCAGTTTCAGTCAGTATTATTAAAAAAAAAAAAATTAAACTTACATATTTATTATGATTAGGTTAAAGATAATATATATTAAAAGTAAAAAATCAGTTTGATACCTTTATAAATACTTATTTTTATGTTTTTATTTTGCAACTTTTTCTAATGTATTATTCTTAATATATAAATATTTTAAATGGCTCTAAGCTGTTAATAAAATACAGTAAAACTCAAACTCAAATTATCTAAAGTAATGTGAACTGACAATTCTCTCTCTGACAACTGAAAACTGAAATAAAATGAATGGCCAATGCCATTTTGGATTAAAAATTACAAATATAAAAGATTTTTATAGATCATCTTAAATCTCTTTATATATATTCAGTGAATTTAATCGTACATAAGAAAAACTTTTTTACATCATATACTATACCGCTAATATGTATGTATAATAGATTTAAGAATAAAAATGTGTATTACTGTAGTTACATTTTAACATAAATGATTTGTCTCACATTAAAGTTAAATAATAAAAGATAACAGAAACAAATCAGTTTGTGATACATGTTATTGTTTTAAACTCTTCCTTAAAAAATTCTTTAAAGTTTGTTTCATAAAGACAGACTCCTCTTCCTTTGTTGCAATATTCTACAATCAATCAATATCAGCAACATTATGAAAAATGATGCTGATATGACTGCATCATTATGGAAAATGAATTGGGTGGCTTGTCCGAAATATGCTGTGTTCTGTCTGTCCTTTGCCACTTTTCTGCCCTCATTATGGGTCTTGTCAAACCAATCCATAGTGGGCTTGAAAAATCTTAGTAATCATAGGAAAAAAAAAAAGAAAAAAAAGGTAAAGTACTACAGTACAGTCAAATTTTGGGTTTTAAATGGGATTATGTTCTGAAAAAACATCATATGTCAAAAATAAATACAGTAAATCAATAAAAAAAAAAGGCTATATGAAACGTAATACAGCACATAGCATTGCATATTGTATCATAAAGTGTACAGAAAAAAGGAAAGAAAGAATGAATGAAATAAAACAATGTGCAAAAGTATATTATGCTAATGTTAAATACAGTAATCTTTCAAATATCATGACATCTACCAGAAAAGTATGCAATGAAATTTTATTATAAAACAACAACAAAAAAAAAAAAAAATTAAAGGAGATGGTGGAATATTAGTTGCTGGATGGAGATGCTATAAGATGCAAATGGCTTGAATTCAAATTCTAACAGTTTTTATGTTTCTGCTTCACTCACATTGGCCATCATAGGTTGAAACATCATAAGTTGAAGGATGTCTGTATATTATAAGAAAAGTAGCTTATTCACTTCCAGGTTTACCTCGAATAATGAAGAGTCATGGTTAATTGAGAGGGGTTTTACTGCATATATATTTTTAAAATGAAACATCTATTATTATTTGAGCATCACTCACTTTATTCACTTAGCTCATTTCTTTCATTCAAATATCATTAGATTTAAATAACCTCCCCAAAACTGTTTGACTGATCATGGCCAAATTTGGTATGGACATCAAGTCCAAATCAGTGAATGTTGTAAGCTATTTGAAATTCTGTTCAAACTGTATCCTTAAGGAATATCATGGAAAAAACTCTACCATAGACTTAAAATGGGATTTTGGGTGCTTACAAAGAACATGCAGTAGTTCACTCCATTTACAAGCATGAATAAACACACACTACTATATAAATGCAATCAAACATCTCTGTATTACATGGATTGTAGTATGTCTTGCATGGCTTTACAGTAAGTGTGTTGCTACAATGGTGGTACCACCATTAGTAAACTTATTAAGGTTGATTTAGTGTAAAAGAAAAATGTAATGGACATCGTATATCTAACATGCAAATCCTATTGAGCTAAAAGCTATATGCAAAGCATGACAATTATAAAGGTAGAAAAAAATGCAATTGTCAACATATAATCTATCAAAAATGCCATTTGACTACATTGCTTTATTGATTCTAACCACAAGTTCTTCAAATAAACAATTTGTTTGGGATATTTGACAATCCTGTAGATCAACTGTAGTCACACTTCATGCAGATTGTATTTTTTGCACGGCTTGTGTCAATAAGATAAAATTCCACAAGCAAAGCTCAATTTATCAACAAGAGGAGATGAAATTTTATGACTCTCAACATTTTGCATTTACTTGAATAAAATATTCAAGTAAATGCAAATTCATTAACAATGGCTATCAAGAAGTTCACGAATACAAATCTGATCAAATACACTCAAAATATTTTGGAACTTTTTCTTTGAATAAAAAGTATTAGCAATTTTAAGTTGCTCCTATACTATATTTCATATATATATATATATTACAGACATTAAATATTTAATTCAAAATGTAAAATAATTTATATATTATTTTCTGTGTTATTAGATTTACAAAAAATAATTATTTACTAAAATTATTTTACTATACTCAAAATAATATAAATTTATTAAAAAGATATATTTTTAACAAAATTCAAATTCAAAAAAGTTATAACATATAAAAGTGCAAAAACTATCCCTTGTTTCATTTTATACCATTTGCTAATAAGCTGTTAGCCATTACAGGAAATACATAGTTTTTTAGACAGATGCCGAAATATAAACCTATTTCAACATCTGCAGAAACCAGGTTAGCATTTGAAGAAATGACCAGAAAAACCAGACAGATTCTGAAATATATGTCTATTACTGAATGTGCTAGCACTCAAAATGCAAATTTCAACATATGGCTACAACATATACATTTTCTTATCAAAAATAGTGTTTAATTCTTTGTTTAAATTAATTTTCTTGTAAATTTTATATCATTATTATTATAAAAATATCTTACCTCCAATGTTTTTCAACTCTTCTACTAAGGGCTATTTTTTCACCTATTTCTGTACAAACTGGAGTTGTTAAAGTAATTTTAGCCAAATCAGCTCTTACAGCCACTACTCTTCCCCCTGTTGATAAAGAACCAATGTTAACCATCAGCACTTCTCCTTTGGATAATTTCTGAACCTGCAAAAGAAAAAAGAAAAAAAAAATTGGACAATCTTAAACTGCAATAAGCTTTGCATGATAGAAAAAAATTGGTTTTTAAACATATAGATATCCAAAATTTTTAAGTTAACTTAGCAAATCAAAATCTTAGATAGTCAACATTTAAAATTACTCAAAAATTTGAGTAATTTTAAATGTTATTTTAATAAAATAAATAATGAATTATTATTGAAAACTAAATACTCTTAATATTAAACACACACAGATACTTTTACTTACATTGTTACTTCCAACAATGTTTAAAAGATAAATAGAAGAAAACAAACATTTTCAGTCAGTTTAGTGGCCTCCTTGGGTTACAATTTTTTTT
>NW_019384983.1:277161-299580 GCF_000671375.1 Centruroides sculpturatus | reverse complement strand
AAGGGTGTCGTTTTGCTCCACGATAATGCTCGTCCACATACGGCAAATCAAACTCAAGACCTAATCACATCATTTGGCTGGGAACAATTAGACCACCCTCCATACAGTCCCGACCTAGCGCCGAGTGACTATCATTTGTTTCTGCATTTGAAGAAGCATCTGGCAGGGCAGCGCCATAACAATCACGACGAAGTCAAAACGACCGTTCTGCACTGGTTGTCTCATCAGGCGGCAACATTCTTTGAGGATGGAATACAAAAGCTGGTCCCACGATACGATAAGTGTCTCAATATTAATGGGAATTATGTAGAAAAGTAGTGTAAAATATGGGCTTTCACATAAATAAAAATTTTGTTAAAAATGTTTTCTTGTTTTTTTTATATTTCAAAATGGTACTTACTTTAAAAACACACCTCGTATATTCAAATATTTAAAATTTAATGTTCTAATATTCTATATTTATTGTATTCTATTTTGGAACAGTTTGAAACTATTGTTTCAAAATCAATCACCTGAGGTTGGCCTAGGCATTAGATCAAAAACCTTAGTATGTAAGCAAATATATATGTCTCAGCAGCCAAAGGTATTTAGTGATGATTTTAGTAAATATAATAATAATATCTTACCAATTAGACCTCCTGGTACTGCATATTGTAAGTCATTTTGTTCAGCAAATAGTGAAACAATGCAAGAAAATATAGGTTTACAAGTTAATTTTCCTTCTTGATCTTTAGATACAATTCCAGGTCTTACTTCAATTTCTTGTCCTACCTTAACATAAAATTTACAGTTTTAAAATCTATTTTAATTATTATTATTTATCTGTATTATTTATATATATATAATATATACCTTTAAGACACCTCTTAAAATACTTCCACCTGCAACACCACCTTTTAAATCTTTAACTTCACACCCAGGTTTATTCACATCAAATGAACGAATTACTTTAAATCAAAAAAAGTTATTTAGTTTTATTTCATTTCTAAATATTGTTTAATAAATTATAATTTCACTACCTATTAATCTTGGTTCTGATGTAAAATCTCTTATTGGAACAGGAATCTTTTTAACAATATATTCACATATAACCTCAATATTATACTTTAATTGAGCAGATATTGGTATTACTGGTGCTCCTTCAGCAACAGTTCCTATAAAATTGTAATTTTATTAAATATATCAATATTATGTAATTACCTATCTTACAGTAGAGCATCGATTATCTGAATCAATTGAGGACTGGGGTTGTTCGGAAAATTGATTTTTCAGATAATCAATTATGTACGAAAAAATATATTAACCTATCCCATGTAAAAATTCATTCAAATCCTGGCATGTCCTTAAGTACCTCTCATGATTCTGCCAGTCTGCCAGCTAAAACACGCACATCAACCAAAATAATATTGGAGTGGCCCAAGACATAGCCAAAGATTGCAGCACCATGGCACTAGCAGAAATTTAAATTTGCTGACTGGAAAGCTTTCGGTTAATTGATGTTTCGATTGATCAATATTCGGATAATCGATGCTCTACTGTATTTCTAATTGGTTAATATAATTCCTTATACACAATACAAAACTAAAATAATTTGTTTTTGTAAATATATAAATAATTCAATTTCATAATGTCAAACCAATCTATATAAATAAAAATGTAAATGTTCATTTGTTCAAAATCTTAAATCTCTGATTGCTTAGAAATTTTGACACAATGTTGCATTCAAATATGCGCGTGTTTTTATATTATATAGATGCTGAAATTCCCCCATGGAGAAAGTGACAAAATTAAGGCTTACTGTGAAGAACTGATCTTCTATTATACTATTTTAGATGTGTTTTTTTTTGCGTTTTAACAGGGTATGTCAAGAGAATGTACACTAAGAAGGAATTTTTCTAATTTTTCCTGCGGGAAGTGTTATACATTTATAATAGAACATTTTGAGCCACAGGAATGCATGGCCGGGTACAGCTAGTAAATAAATAGATAAACGCATTCCAATCAACGTTCATGGTATAAATATGAAAAATAAAATACATTTCAAAAATACACTGTCAAAAGTTACAAAATTACAAAAGTAAATAGCATATTTCTTGCAACTGTATTTTTTCTAATCATGAAGATAAAAATTCCTAAATCCTTAATTACAAAATAATTGAATTCTTGATATAAAAATTACAGAAAATATACTTTTAAAATTTGTGCTGTCATAAAAAGTAATCAAAATAAATTTTGTTTAAAATTTCTAGAGCCTCTTTTGAGTACTGTGCATCATCCCATCATTTGAGAAACAAACTATATTACGCTATATTTCCTAGTCTTTGCCAATAAAGTATTTTTTTAAATATTTTGCCTCAAATAATGTAGAACCTTGGTTAAACAGATATCAGTTAACTGGACTCAACTGTGGTTAGTTTGAAATAAATTTATATTTATGATAAAATATCATATTAAAAATATTGTTTCTGAATAATGATCTTAATCTGAAAAACATTATTTTAATATACAAATTATTTTTTAATTAAGATTAAAGATTGAGATGTTATAATTTATATAAAAAAATATAAATAAAATTGTTCATGCCATTTACATAATTGCAATTTTTGGAAATCCTATTTAGATTAATGTTGTTTAGTCATATTCCTGAGTTTTAGTTTTAGTCATTATATGTGTAGTTTTAGTTTTGGTAAACTAAAACTACACATATAATGACTATGCTACTTAACACTAATCTTTCTATCTCTTACTTAATAAATAAAAGTTTTCCTACTCGACTATGTTCCTGTTTATAAATCATTGCTTCAGAATTCTCATTCCTTTTCTCAATATACTAACTGCAATATTAGATTTAATATTATCTCAGTTAAAAATAGCTTTCTTACTTTTTCATAAGTAATAATTTGTATTTTAATTATATTTCAAATCAGAAAATGTCATTTTATAATGATTTAATGTATCATATAATAAACATTCAAACTTTACACTAATTACATATTTTAAATCTGTTAAATTATATTAAGTAATTGACTATTTGTTATGTCAATTACAAAAACTAATGATTTACAATATCAATTTTATTGAATTTCAGTAATACTTGATTAATTAATCCAATTCTTCTCTCGACCATCAAGTTTACATCCTATCCACACTAAAAACTTTAAGTAGGATTAACAGTTAAGTGTATTTAAAAATGTTTTTAACCATAACTCAAATAAAAGGTTCATCACTGTAAGTAAAAACTGTTTTTTTGGATTGTCACTGGCGATTAAAACAACAGATTCTTGGAGACAAATTTTTGTATTCTTCAATATACTTTTAATGAATTAAAATCATTTTCCCTTATAACAAAATGGTGTTATCAGAGAAATTCTAAAACTGAATTATTTTTAATTATGTAAATAGCATCATTTTATTTACAATTCATTTCTATATAATTTTATTAATTACATATGCTATAATATATCTGTTTTATACAGCATTATACAATCTATATATATAAAATTGCTTGTCCTGACTGACTGAATGACTCACTGATTCATCATCGCCCAGAGCAAACCGCTGGACCTAAAGAGCAGAAATTTGGTACACAGTTAAGGTTTGTCATAAAAACGCACACTAAGAAGGGATTTTTCGAAATTCCCAAGTGGGGGGGAGAGGGAGAGCATTAAAGCTTAACCGGAAGAACAGCTTCTACTGTACTATTTTAGATGCGATCNCTAAAAAAAAAAAAAAAAAAAAAAAAGGTAAAGTACTACAGTACAGTCAAATTTTGGGTTTTAAATGGGATTATGTTCTGAAAAAACATCATATGTCAAAAATAAATACAGTAAATCAATAAAAAAAAAGGCTATATGAAACGTAATACAGCACATAGCATTGCATATTGTATCATAAAGTGTACAGAAAAAAGGAAAGAAAGAATGAATGAAATAAAACAATGTGCAAAAGTATATTATGCTAATGTTAAATACAGTAATCTTTCAAATATCATGACATCTACCAGAAAAGTATGCAATGAAATTTTATTATAAAACAACAACAAAAAAAAAAAAAAATTAAAGGAGATGGTGGAATATTAGTTGCTGGATGGAGATGCTATAAGATGCAAATGGCTTGAATTCAAATTCTAACAGTTTTTATGTTTCTGCTTCACTCACATTGGCCATCATATGTTGAAACATCATAAGTTGAAGGATGTCTGTATATTATAAGAAAAGTAGCTTATTCACTTCCAGGTTTACCTCGAATAATGAAGAGTCATGGTTAATTGAGAGGGGTTTTACTGCATATATATTTTTAAAATGAAACATCTATTATTATTTGAGCATCACTCACTTTATTCACTTAGCTCATTTCTTTCATTCAAATATCATTAGATTTAAATAACCTCCCCAAAACTGTTTGACTGATCATGGCCAAATTTGGTATGGACATCAAGTCCAAATCAGTGAATGTTGTAAGCTATTTGAAATTCTGATCAAACTGTATCCTTAAGGAATATCATGGAAAAAACTCTACCATAGACTTAAAATGGGATTTTGGGTGCTTACAAAGAACATGCAGTAGTTCACTCCATTTACAAGCATGAATAAACACACACTACTATATAAATGCAATCAAACATCTCTGTATTACATGGATTGTAGTATGTCTTGCATGGCTTTACAGTAAGTGTGTTGCTACAATGGTGGTACCACCATTAGTAAACTTATTAAGGTTGATTTAGTGTAAAAGAAAAATGTAATGGACATCGTATATCTAACATGCAAATCCTATTGAGCTAAAAGCTATATGCAAAGCATGACAATTATAAAGGTAGAAAAAAATGCAATTGTCAACATATAATCTATCAAAAATGCCATTTGACTACATTGCTTTATTGATTCTAACCACAAGTTCTTCAAATAAACAATTTGTTTGGGATATTTGACAATCCTGTAGATCAACTGTAGTCACACTTCATGCAGATTGTATTTTTTGCACGACTTGTGTCAATAAGATAAAATTCCACAAGCAAAGCTCAATTTATCAACAAGAGGAGATGAAATTTTATGACTCTCAACATTTTGCATTTACTTGAATAAAATATTCAAGTAAATGCAAATTCATTAACAATGGCTATCAAGAAGTTCACGAATACAAATCTGATCAAATACACTCAAAATATTTTGGAACTTTTTCTTTGAATAAAAAGTATTAGCAATTTTAAGTTGCTCCTATACTATATTTCATATATATAATGTTTATTAAACATCACTGCTGGAAATATTGTCTAAAAGCATTTTTGTGTTTGTTGAGCTGTTCCAGCTTTTAGGAGTTATCCACTCTTAACATTATTATTATTGGAAATTTATCATTATCTACAAAATTACAAATGATAAACTATTATAAAAGTAATAGATGCAAAAATCTTTTCTACAAGATATATTTTTCTAAAATATTACAATATAACAAAACATTTTATGATATCTGTAATTTATACTGAATGAATAAACATTACTGAAAGCATTCTATGTTTTGATAATATAAAATCATTTTTGTAAATATATTTGGAAAAAAATTTTTTAGCAAAATTAAATCATTTCTTTGTCATAATCATGTTCTAATAAATGTGTTAGCTATCTGTTATCTATTAGCTTTTACAAATTGTTAATTACAAAACAATCATCATCGAATTTTGTCTTATATTTAAGAATATTTTTAAAGTAAATGTTTTCTTATTTTTACTTCATTTTAAGGCAAAACAAAAACTGTACAAGAAGATTTATAAATATAATTCACTAAACTAAATTCATTAAAAAAGGATTAAAATATTAAAAATCTATTACACTTACACTTTTAAGGAAATCTAAGAAAGTTTTCATTCATGTGTAAACTGATTAAGAATAGTCAGTACACAAAATATGTACAGAAATTACATGGTTTTTTAAATCTCAATTATTAAGTACAGTATGTTTGTAAACAATATAATTAATTGTGAAAATTTAATTAAAAGATAAAATTTATTTTAACATTTTATGAAAATTTCATTTGTATATTATTATTTGCTTTGAATTTATTAATATGATAATTCAAGCACATTTATTACGTAAAATAAATAATTAACTTTCTCAACAAATAAAAAATTTCTGAATTTTTGTTTCTCTGAACATATTAAAAGTAATTGAGTAACTTCGCATAAAAAACAAAAAGTTATTTTAAACATATAATGGCAAATATGTACAGTATAACAGACATATAAGACATTTATTTGACAAATTTTAATTTTTATTCCATTTAAATAATCTTATTTTTAAGTGGTTAGATACACTGTATACATTAAATTTATGACAAATTCATAATTAATCTTTTATATATGAGTATTCAAACAGAACACAGTTTCCTATTTGAACACTTATTCATAAAGACATTTTTAACTGTACTAAAAATATTAAACTTATTTTTTAGAAGATGCATTATGATAAAAATGATAAATCTTTCCAAAAATGTATAAAATTATTACTTTTGTTTACCTACCTTAGCTCCCTTTTTATCTCCTTCAGTACGAACTCCAAGAAGCCTTCTCAGAAGAAAATAAGCAATTTCTAAGTCAGTAAATATTTCTGGTAATGCTCCAACTGCTCCCAACACTTGACCAACCATTCTGTCTGCTCTTGATAACGTGGGATCTATTTTTGTTCCTACACCTGTCAAAAATATTAAAATATATTAGTTCTAATTAATTATGAATTGATAAAATAATAATATAANATATTTTAAGGTAATATTGTTATTGTATAACAACTTTTGTTAGACATTTAA
Organism: Centruroides sculpturatus; assembly: GCF_000671375.1. NCBI lineage: Eukaryota > Metazoa > Arthropoda > Arachnida > Scorpiones > Buthidae > Centruroides > Centruroides sculpturatus. The sequence goes on along the minus strand of NW_019384983.1, from coordinate 292,779 downwards.
TAAAATAAATTTCAATTTTTTTAAATTTATAAACAAACTGTTCAAACTTTTCTAGAAAAACTAAAATTAAGATTTGTTTTAGTTTTCCACATTACAGTATTTAGGTTTGTTTTAAATTTTGTGTGTGCTTTATTTCTTGTGGGAGAGGGAGGGGGGCCCGGTAAGAAGAAAATGTCTAGGGCCCCAAAATGGCTTAATCCAGCCCTGGCTGTGATATAGAATCCAGTCAGTGAAAATATCCAAGAACAAATTATTGAATTAAAATGTAATAATAAATACAAATATAAATTTGAAAGAGGTGGACTAACTGAATTATGGCCAGGGATGGATCTAGCTTTTTTGGAGTCCAGGGCTTATTGAAGTCAAATGGGGCACCATTTTTTGTTAGATTAAGAATCTTTAAATTGGGGTTTAAAATTCATCTTTAATAACATCAAAATCAAAGGTGAAACATTTATTTATGAAATGGTGTTGAATTACAAACTTTATATCTTATATGAAAAAATAAGAATAACAAAAAGAATTCAATTTTGTGCACCCTTGAAACTTGGGGGCNGGGATGGATCTAGCTTTTTTGGAGTCCAGGGCTTATTGAAGTCAAATGGGGCACCATTTTTTGTTAGATTAAGAATCTTTAAATTGGGGTTTAAAATTCATCTTTAATAACATCAAAATCAAAGGTGAAACATTTATTTATGAAATGGTGTTGAATTACAAACTTTATATCTTATATGAAAAAATAAGAAATAAAGAAATATTATTAATAAAAAGAATTTAGTTTTGTGGGCCCTTGACACTTGGGGGCCCAGGGCTTAAGCCCTATTAGTCTTTATGTAGATCCACTCCTGATTATGTCTATCAAATACAGCTAAATAGCTGTATTTGAACATGTGATCTGAAATGGCTAAAATACTATTATGCTTTCCAACTTTACATTTGGTTGAATATAGATTTAGTGTAGTCAATAAAATTGTGACAAAAGAAAGAAGAAAAATTGATATATTTATTTGAGCAGATATAAGACTAAAACTTACAAATTTATATTCAAATATTACAAACATAGCAATGAAGCATCAACCATAGGATCACATTAAATAAACAACATAAGTATCTTTTTAATTTAATGTTTTTCAAAATAATTTCCCTGTATCTACCCAAGATAGAATAGGAAGATAGAAAAAAGGATGAGAACTGGTCTAGGGCATCTAACACTTCCTTATAGTCAGGTTACAACCAGCCCAGATAGCAGACAATTCAGCTAAACCATTTTGCTAATAAAATCAAAAGATGACATCATTACCTATTTTTTTAAATTTGCTTCATTACTTAATCTCTACATTGTACCAGTAGAAATCTGTTTTATATTAATTATATTAGACAATAGTAAAATAAATCTTTGCATAATACGAGGCGTGTTTTTAAAGTAAGTACCGTTTTAATATAACGCCGCTGGAGCACTGCAGTCAGCATTTAGTACATGCGCACTGTGTACCTACATCTGTTGGGAAGCCACAAATGCCATTACGGAGCCAGTTGACTGTGTTTACTGTTTGTGTGTTATTGAAATGCCGCCGCTCATTGAGAATCCTGCCAACTGCGAAGTGTGTGTTGTTATTCGTTTTCTCAGTGCTAAAGGCTCGAAAGCGGCTGAAATTCATCGTCAAATCAGTGAAGTTTATGGTGAAAGCATTATGAGTGATGGAATGGTACGAAAATGGGTTAGGGCCTTTAGTAATAGCCGCACAAACATTCATGATGAGGAACGAAGTGGGCGACCTTCAGTCATTATCGATGATTTGATTTAAAAAGTGGACTGTAGAGTGAAAGAGAACAGACGATTCACGATTTCATCTTTATCTAAAGAGTTTCCTGCAGTTTCAAGAAGTGTTCTCTATGAAATTGTGACNAGTAAATTAAAATTCTAACATAAAAATGAAGTAAAATAAAATATAAAAGTAGAACTAGAGTTGTAAATTTTAAATACAAAAACATATCTTAGTAAATGTGATAACTAGTAGTTTCTATAAAGAAATTTCTTTTTCACAACAAACTTCCACGCGATGGTAAACTGGCCACATTTCTTGGTTTAATACATTTGTCCTTCAACCTGCTCTTATATATTTCAATTGTTTCAGCATTCAACACCAATACTGGGGAGTATAAAGTCTCAACTATCTCATTCATCTCATATTAATTTTTAATTTAACTTTTATGCTAGAATTTTAATTTACTGTATGTTGGAATTATTGAAATGTTACATTTACGAGGCGTGTTTTTAAAGTAAGTACCGTTTTAATATAATGCCGCTGGAGCGCTGCAGTCGGCGCTTAGCGCATGCGCGCTGTGTACCTACATCTGCTGGGAAGCCACAAACGCCATTAAGGAGCCAGTCGACTGTGTTTACTGTTGTTTGTGTGTTATTGAAATGCCGCCGCTCATTGAGAATCCCGCCAACTGCAAAGTGCGTGCCGTTATTCGTTTTCTCAGTGCTAAAGGCTCGAAAGCGGCTGAAATTCATCGCCAAATCAGTGAAGTTTATGATGAAAGCGTTATGAGTGAAGGAATGGTATGAAAATGGGTTAGGGCCTTTAGTAATGGCCGCACAAACATTCACGATGAGGAATGAAGTGGTGACCTTCAGTCATTATTGACGATTTGATTGAAAAAGTGGACTGTAGAGTGAAAGAGAACAGACGATTCACGATTTCATCTTTATCTAAAGAGTTTCCTGCAGTTTCAAAAAGTGTTCTCTATGAAATTGTGACTGGACAATTAACGTTCAGACTACCAGGTTAACCCCGCCCCCTGTTTACGTTTATTGTTTAAAATGACCAAGGGCAGTATAGGTCAAACAAGGTCAGACATGTTTTATTACTTTAAAAATTCACCAAAAATCTATTTATTGTTATATTCATATGACAAAAATTACGTTACATTTATTAATATCTGTAGTTATAAATCCGATATTTTTAAATACATTTAAATATAAACTTTAATAAAAAAAAAATTAAAATATTTCAGACCTGACATCTGTCTGTGAAAATTTGCAACATTTTTGTAAAATTCACNTCATTATCGACGATTTGATTGAAAAAGTGGACTGTAGAGTGAAAGAGAACAGACGATTCACGATTTCATCTTTATCTAAAGAGTTTCCTGCAGTTTCAAGAAGTGTTCTCTATGAAATTGTGACTGGACAATTAAATTATCGGAAATTGTTCCCGGTGGGTGCCGAAAATGTTGATGGAGGAGCACAAAACCAAACGTTTGGCCAGTGCATTGACTTTTCTTGAGCGCTATAGTGATGAGGGAGATGATTTTTTAAGCCATATTGTTACAGGCAATGAAACATGGGCAGCCTATGTTATATTGGAATCGAAGCAACAATCCATGGAATGGTGACATTCATCATCTCTAAGGAAAGTCAAGTTCAAGCAAACAATTTCTGCTCAGAAAATCATGTGCATGGTGTTTTGGGACAGATACAGAGTGTTGCTTGTTGATTTTTTGCCTTATGGTGAAACGATCAACTCAGCTGCATACTGTGAGACTTTAAAAAAACTGCACCGTGCAGTACAAAACAAAAGGCGGGGCTTACTGAGCAAGGGTGTCGTTTTGCTCCATGATAATGCTCGTCCACATATGGCAAATCAAACTCAAGACCTAATCACATCATTTGGCTGGGAACAATTAGACCACCCTCCATACAGTCCCGACCTAGCACCGAGTGACTATCATTTGTTTCTGCATTTGAAGAAGCATCTGGCAGGGCAGCGCCATAACAATCACAACGAAGTCAAAACGACCGTTCTGCAGTGGTTGTCTCATCAGGCGGCAACATTCTTTGAGGATGGAATACAAAAGCTGGTCCGACAATACGATAAGTGTCTCAATATTAATGGGAATTATGTAGAAAAGTAGTGTAAAATATGGGCTTTCACATAAATAAAAATTTTGTTAAAAATGTTTGCTTGTTTTTTTTATATTTCAAAACNACATTCTTTGAGGATGGAATACAAAAGCTGGTCCGACAATACGATAAGTGTCTCAATATTAATGGGAATTATGTAGAAAAGTAGTGTAAAATATGGGCTTTCACATAAATAAAAATTTTGTTAAAAATGTTTGCTTGTTTTTTTTATATTTCAAAACAATACTTACTTTAAAAACATGACTCATACTTCCTAAATAGTAAATTGAATGAACAAAGCAATACTTCAGCATCCTACTGGATGGCCTAACCCAGCATTTCTCACTTTTTGCTTAATTGACCCAATATATTTGTAATGGTTCCACAACCCAAATGTTTATAATTCAAAATTTTTAAAAATCTGGTAAACTAGATTCACTGTATGAAATAAAATGAAATAAAATTATGCATTATTTATTGATAATAACTTCTAGGTGTAAAATGTAACATCCAAGTGCATTTCTATTAAGAGCAGTTCAGGCCAATTTCAACTTGTAACAAATAACTTATTTCAATTTCAGTTATTATTATTGAAATTCAACTATTATTTACAATTGCCAGTCTTAGTTTTTAAAACATACTTTTTAAAAACTATTCAAAAAATTAAATAAAATTCTTTAAAAATTATTTATTGATCCACTTGTGCTAAAATTTATCTGTTATTTATTTTTTATAATTTTATACTTATAAAATGTACATAGTGGATAACTAAATATTACAAAAAACATACCTTTAACAATCCAGCAAATAAAATTTACCAAATTAAAAACATTTTCGATTGTTTTAACCAATCTTCTTCAGTTAACTCAAAATACAACACTAACATAAAATGTAATTATGAAATGAGATTTGAAATAAATACATAAATAAACGAACTTGTGGATGTGGATAATATAATAAATTCAGAAATAATATAAATAAGACAAAAATGTCACTTAATAAAATAAAAATAAAATTAAACAAACTATGTCTCTTAATAACATTAATCTTCATAAAAAGACTGCCTTGCGGTAGCTAATGTGTCTGCATCTCTATGGTTGATGCGATCGGTTTTCCTATGTGCCTTAAAGATCTCTAACCTTTTAAGATATTTCATCATGTGTATATTTGTTGTTGGATTGATTATTGTTGCTTGATCCCATTGGACTTGAATGTCTTGTAGTCTTGCATAAGCTGATAGCATGGTATTGTAGTGGTTCTTATCAATAGAATATTTGTGCTCTTTGAGTCATTGGTGTAAGTTGCGCATCATGACTCCCACGTAGACAAGTTTAGAATCTAAACGTTGGTCGTGCAATGGTATGAAGTAGATTCCTGTGGCCGAATTCCAGTTATATTGTTTTTTATCATTTCTTAAGATTCTGAAAATTGTAGGATTGTGTCGATATACCATTTGGAGATTATTAGCTTTGGCTGCTTTTTTTATGTACGAGGGCTGTTCAAAAAGTATCGGACCTTTGGTCGGCAAAAATATATTTATTGATTTTGAGGTACAAAGCCCTAATCCCCTTCAAAGTAGTCTCCTTGGTAGTGTATACACTTCTCCCAGCATTCCTGCCATTGCTGGAAACACTGCTGGAATGCATCTTTTGGAATGGCCATCAGCCAGTCCGTCGCATTCTGCACGATGTCTTCTCTCGACTAAAATCAGGTTCCTTTTAGCGGCATTTGCAGCTTGGAAAATAGCCAAAAGTCACACGGAGCCATGTGGGGAGAGTACGGAGCGTGACAAACCACAGGAGTGTTGTGTTTGGCGAAGAAAGCCTGAATCAGATGTGCAGAATGGGTGGATGCGTTATCACGATGGAGCTGCCAAGTTTTGATCGACCACAGATCCAGTTGTTTGCGTCGCACAGCATCAGAAAGATGACGAAGGACCTCCTGGTAGTACTCCTTTGCGATGGTTTGGCCTTGTGGTGCGTACTCACAATACACCACCCCACGAGAGTCAAAAAAGCTGTCGACATGACCGTGATATTGCTGTGGACCTGCCGTGCTTTTTTTGGCCTTGAGCATCGTCCCCGAAAGCCTGCTGAATCTTGCGAATGGTTTACGCTCGGGTATCGCCAAGATTTTTGGCAAAATTTGATGTAATATCGCTGCTCACGTTGTTCAGTCATTTTCCAACTTAGTGAAATCCGACAAGAGCTCACTACACGTTCTCACTCATAGGCCAACTGCCAGCGACTGACGCTTCCTGCAGGTGGGAAAAAATTCAGGGCTGTGCATGACTGTCCCCTCCACAACTCCACCAAAAGAGGCCTCCCACGCATCATTGGTTTAGGCGGAAAAAATAAAAATCCGATACTTTGTGAACAGACCTCATATTCCCCTTAAACATGGGATATAATTTAAAACTATCCTTTGTTTTCGGTCAAACTTGTTATGCTGATTTTTTGTTGTTTGGAACATAGTGATTAGTTTCTCTATCATTTCTCTCTGGTATCCTTGTTATTCTGCTATCCTTAAAATGTAATTTAGCTCCGTTATTGTCATTTATGTTTGTACAATGTGTATAAGCTCTTCTTATCCAGGATCTAAAGGCCACTAACTTGATGTGATGAGGATCGACAGATTTATGCAGGATTAAATTAGGTTGAAAACATGGTTTTCTGTATATGCTGGTCCAAATTTCCCCTTGTTTGCAAGTGATGGAAATGTCCAAAAAATTTACATTACTATCACTCTCCTGGTCCACTTGTAGTAATAAAACCTTAGGGGTTATTATTGATCATTTCCAAAAAATGCTGTAGGTTATGTTTTTTTCTGCCATAGGATGAATATATCATCTACATATCTAGCGTACCAAACAATAAGGTGTTGAAAATTTGGATAGAATGTTGTTTTCCAGCTGTCACAATACCAACTCACAAAGAATTGCCAATGTTGGACTACCCATAGGTAAGCTTCTTCCTTGTAAATATATCTCATTCTCAAATTCAAAGAATGATGTATAACATATTAGGTGCACGAGTTCTAGTATCTGATTGTGTTGTTGTGGTGCATTTTCAATGTTGGCAAATAAGAAATCTCTTAGTGCATAAAAACATTATTAAGAGATATTGTTTAATTTTATTTTTATTTTATTAAGTGACATTTTCATCTTATTTATATTATTTCTGAATTTATTTATTATATTATCCACATCCACATGTTCGTTTATTTATGTATGTATTTCAAATCTCATTTCATATTTACATTCTATGTTAGTGTTCTATTTTGAGTTAACTGAAGAAGATTGGTTAAAACAATCGAAAACGTTTTTAATTTAGTAAATTTTATTTGCTGGATTGTTAAAGGTGTGTTTTTTATATTTTTTATAATTTATTGTTATGTACGATAACAAATCAAAAAGTTCAAATAAATAAGGAAACATTTTCAAAACCATTACCACTTAAATGGATTTATGACTACAACCTTACATAAAATATCTATTTTGATGTTATTCAAAATAGAAAAGAGAAATCAGTTTCATATACACACATGCTATAATCTTAAATTTATCACTAAATGACAATCATTAAGGGAGACTGGGGCACAGTGGGCAATACATTATATAAAATCCTTTGGTTTGGATTCTGATCATATCCTTGTGAAAGTGGCATGCTTTCTCCATATAACAGATGATGCTAAAGACAGTATGGCCAATATGTTATATGAGGAGTGAGTGGTGGCTGACTATTTGTCATGGATTTCTTCAATATTTATGAACAATTCTGAAGTGTGTGGGCATAAAATCCTCAGTAAAAAAGTGAGCAGACATTTCTTACATCATAGTGATTGTGTAGGTTCAGTACAAGTTCAATTCTCCAATATCATTTTTATGTACAATTCTCCTAAGTATCATATGGGGCATAGTGTCCCCTGCACCCCAGTTATGAATTGCCCATGGTGGCTTTTGGAATATCAATTATGTACTTATGATTTTCTGCAGAAAATATGGCAAGAAACAGAAAATGCAAGACCAACATTGGAATGACAATAGTAAACACAATGAAGGAGGCTGTCAGAACTGTGATAAATGATAAGAGGCCTATTTTAGCAGCAGCAAAACTGTCTCATATTGCTAAACATAATATAACACATTTCTACCTGGTCAAAGTAACTTAAATACAGTAATGAATTGCCAACTGACTTTCAAAATATTGTTTTTCCTAGATATGTGCAATATCTAGATAAGTGCAATATAGAAAGCAAAGGTAAAAAGATAAATTGGAAACCATTTTGTATTCACCAAAGTATTATCAAGGTTGGTGTTCACTGTAGAGAAAATGTTATAAGANAAGTCCAAACTCCCTGTACAATGGAAGGCAAATAGTAAGGCATGGGTAACTCGGACTTTATTCATGGATTGGCTCACAGAAGTGTTTGCTCCTATTGTTAAAAATTATCTTCAGGAAATGGATCTTCCTCTTAGATGTCTTCTCTTAATGGATAGTGCTCCAGCACATCCACCAAATTTGGAGGCTGACTTGGATAGTGAACATGACTTCATCAAGGTCAAATCCTTCCACCCAACACAACTCTATTACTGCAACCAATGGATCAGCAAGTGATTTCCAATTTTAAAAAGCTGTATACCAAGGCACTGTTCACCAGGTGTTTCCAGGTTACCAATGATACCAACTTAACCTTAGAGCTTTTTGGAAGGTGCATTTTAACATTGTATTGTATCAATCTTATTGACAAAGCCTGGAGTGAGGTCTCTCACTGCACTTTGCATCAACCTGGAGGAAATTTTGGCCAACTTGTGTCCCAAAGCAAAATTTTGAGGAATTTGAAGCAGAAAGCTCTCCTGATGTAGTACATGAAATTGTGTCCATTGACAAGAGTTTTGGATTAGAGATAAATGATGTAGACATGGAGGAGTTGATAAAGGACCATCAAAATTATACCACAGAAGAGCTGGTTGCCTTGCAGGAAGAACAGGTGAAAGTCTTACAAGAAGAGCATGCATCAGAGGAAGAGAAGGTTAGGGAAGAAATCACCAGTGCTGAGATCAAGGAAATTTGCAGAAAATGAAATGATGTGCAGGAATTTATTGAGAAGCACCACCAGTGGTGATATTCAGTGGGTTCACACTGGTTCCGCCGAACCCGTTGTTAACATTTTCAAAGTTTTCCAAACCTTGTTAAACACACATAGCATTTCTCGGTGGTTTTGTTTCTTTTAAAAAATATATTAAAATATACGTATTATATTCTGTAACACTACTAAACTAGAGCCTTATACCCTGTTCACCTTGGTGCGACCTCTCTCGACCATTTCAATCTCAACCAAAACGAGGTTCAATCGCGATCGACTCGAGAGAGTTCTTGAACTAGATCCAGTCATAAGACAGATGTCACGATCCTACACGCACGAGAAAATACAAGATGGCTGCAGAACACGTATTTGGAGAGACGATGACATCTGTCTATTATAAGATATATCACAAGAAAAAGTATTGTATTTATTTCTAACCAAAACTTCCATTTTGTTTGTCGGTGTTGGTGACTTACCGCGTAGTTATTTCAGTTTTATCGTCGCGTGTAACAGTCGGGTTCTTCTGAAGTTAACTGCGCACAAACTTGAGAAAAAAAATTGTTAAGGAAAAATTTTCTGTTAGCGAATCCTTTGTTAAATATTTTGAATATCACCACTGAGCACCACCCTAACAAAGTTGTGGCTAATAGGGTCATTAATTTAATGAATGACAATGCAATACCGCATTTTAGAATTGTAAACATGACAATGTCAGCTAATCTTTACAGAAAGAAGTCTTAGCCTTAACAAGAGTAAGAAAAAAATTAAATTTCCTGTGAGACTGTAAACAGAACAGAGTCTGATGTCAATCCACAGAATTAGTTTACTAATAGGTTGTGCTTCGTTGCGCCTGAAGATCAAATTTGTCTGCCTAAGAACAGCAATTCAAAACACTAGAACTATGTATGCTAGCTTGCACAAACTAATCAACCTCAAAAACACTCTATTCAAAGACCCCAATTTGCTGTCTCTCATCAATACCAGGGTTATAGACTTGCAAGAGCAAGTCCAACAAGTATTAGGCAAGAAATATGCCAAAAAAATTTATTGGATCTTAAAAAACCAAAGAAAGTCACCTAAGAACAAGCTAAAAAGCCTAACAGTTTGTTGAGATAATATTAAACCACAAGAGCAAGTGGTTCAAGCATTTAAATTTGGACACATGTTTGCCCCAAGACCTACAAAGATCGTAGCACATAAATGGTCTGTAAATAAAGTAATGAGACTTTTTCTGTAAATATCTGTATTCATAATTAATTTACAAATCAACTCTGTCTCCTTCAAAATAGTCTCCTTGGGAAACGACACAGTGCCTGAGATACTAAATACTGAATCTGTTACCGGTGTAATTTGTGTGAAAAAATCTTCTTTCCATAAACGTTTGAGCTTTCCAACTAGCTCTTCTTCAGGTAGACAAAAAATTCTGACGAAACACTTCGAAAAATGGAACGTAGATATTTAAATAAAAAACCGAATCTAAAAATAGAACGCAGATGTTTAAACAAAAAATATGAAACTCGCATAACGAACGATCATTAAGATGGTCATGNAAATGCTGTATTTTATGTTTTTTTCTGCCATAGGATGAATATATCATCTACATATCTAGCGTACCAAACAATAAGGTGTTGAAAATTTGGATAGAATGTTGTTTTCCAGCTGTCACAATACCAACTCACAAAGAATTGCCAATGTTGGACTACCCATAGGTAAGCTTCTTCCTTGTAAATATATCTCATTCTCAAATTCAAAGAATGATGTATAACATATTAGGTGCACGAGTTCTAGTATCTGATTGTGTTGTTGTGGTGCATTTTCAATGTTGGCAAATAAGAAATCTCTTAGTGCATAAAAACATTATTAAGAGATATTGTTTAATTTTATTTTTATTTTACTAAGTGACATTTTCATCTTATTTATATTATTTCTGAATTTATTTATTATATTATCCACATCCACATGTTCGTTTATTTATGTATGTATTTCAAATCTCATTTCATATTTACATTCTATGTTAGTGTTCTATTTTGAGTTAACTGAAGAAGATTGGTTAAAACAATCGAAAACGTTTTTAATTTAGTAAATTTTATTTGCTGGATTGTTAAAGGTGTGTTTTTTATATTTTTTATAATTTATTGTTATGTACGATAACAAATCAAAAAGTTCAAATAAATAAGGAAACATTTTCAAAACCATTACCACTTAAATGGATTTATGACTACAACCTTACATAAAATATCTATTTTGATGTTATTCAAAATAGAAAAGAGAAATCAGTTTCATATACACACATGCTATAATCTTAAATTTATCACTAAATGACAATCATTAAGGGAGACTGGGGCACAGTGGGCAATACATTATATAAAATCCTTTGGTTTGGATTCTGATCATATCCTTGTGAAAGTGGCATGCTTTCTCCATATAACAGATGATGCTAAAGACAGTATGGCCAATATGTTATATGAGGAGTGAGTGGTGGCTGACTATTTGTCATGGATTTCTTCAATATTTATGAACAATTCTGAAGTGTGTGGGCATAAAATCCTCAGTAAAAAAGTGAGCAGACATTTCTTACATCATAGTGATTGTGTAGGTTCAGTACAAGTTCAATTCTCCAATATCATTTTTATGTACAATTCTCCTAAGTATCATATGGGGCATAGTGTCCCCTGCACCCCAGTTATGAATTGCCCATGGTGGCTTTTGGAATATCAATTATGTACTTATGATTTTCTGCAGAAAATATGGCAAGAAACAGAAAATGCAAGACCAACATTGGAATGACAATAGTAAACACAATGAAGGAGGCTGTCAGAACTGTGATAAATGATAAGAGGCCTATTTTAGCAGCAGCAAAACTGTCTCATATTGCTAAACATAATATAACACATTTCTACCTGGTCAAAGTAACTTAAATACAGTAATGAATTGCCAACTGACTTTCAAAATATTGTTTTTCCTAGATATGTGCAATATCTAGATAAGTGCAATATAGAAAGCAAAGGTAAAAAGATAAATTGGAAACCATTTTGTATTCACCAAAGTATTATCAAGGTTGGTGTTCACTGCAGAAGAGAAAATGTTATAAGATTACATCTGCACAGCTACAAACATACTACAGTGGAACCTTGGTTAACAAACATCCTAGTTAACAACCAAATTGTTAACAAACATTTATTTTGTAAAAATTTTGTCTCAGATAACGAACATAATAGTCTTTTGTGTCAAATTTTAGTTGCTGTTAGGCATGTGCGAGGTAAGCATTGCTTTTCCGAATGTTTGTGCTAAACTTCTTTTTTCAGTTTTGTGATTTATATATGTAATCAATATGGCATTCGAGAAAAGTGATAGTGGCAATAGAAAACGTTTCAGTATAGCATTAAAGAAAGAAATTATTGCAAAACACAAGAATGGCATTCATGTTTCTGACATTGTTAAAAAATATAATGTAGCAAAATTGACTATATCTACAATTATTAAAAACAAAAAAGCATTTAAGGCTACCGAAGTGGCTAAAGGAGTGAATGTAATATCAAAACAAAGATCTAAAGTTTTAGATGAAGTTGAAAAACTGTTGCTAATATGGATCAACGAAAAGCAACTTGCTGGAAACAGTGTTAGTGAAGCTATAATTTGTGAAAAGACTAAAAATTTATACAATGACTTGTTGACCCAGACACCCAGTACAAGTGCAGACAGGCAGGACTTTAAAGCTAGCCGAGGGTGGTTTGATAGGTTTTGTCAATGAACTGGCATTCACAGTGTCATAAGACACAGGGAGTCTTCAAGTTCAGATGAAAAAGCAGCAAAAGCATTTGTAGATGAATTTGCAGAGTTTGTAAAAAGTGAAGGATACGTCTGGAATCAAGTGTTTAATTGCGATGAGACCGGTCTCTTTTGGAAAAGAATGCCTAGACGAATGTACATAACCCAAGAAGAGAAAGCACTTCCCGGGCAGCATGAAGGACAGACTCACTTTTTTATTTTGTGCTAATGCAAGTGGTGACCTCAAAATCAAGCCACTTTTAGTCTACAATGCTGAAAATCCCCATGCCTTTAAGAGCAATAATGTGATAAAGTCCAAACTGTTTGTACAATGGAAGGCAAATAGTAAGGCATGGGTAACTCGGACTTTATTCATGGATTGGCTCACAGAAGTGTTTGCTCCTATTGTTAAAAATTATCTTCAGGAAATGGATCTTCCTCTTAGATGTCTTCTCTTAATGGATAGTGCTCCAGCACATCCACCAAATTTGGAGGCTGACTTGGATAGTGAACATGACTTCATCAAGGTCAAATCCTTCCACCCAACACAACTCTATTACTGCAACCAATGGATCAGCAAGTGATTTCCAATTTTAAAAAGCTGTATACCAAGGCACTGTTCACCAGGTGTTTCCAGGTTACCAATGATACCAACTTAACCTTAGAGCTTTTTGGAAGGTGCATTTTAACATTGTATTGTATCAATCTTATTGACAAAGCCTGGAGTGAGGTCTCTCACTGCACTTTGCATCAACCTGGAGGAAATTTTGGCCAACTTGTGTCCCAAAGCAAAATTTTGAGGAATTTGAAGCAGAAAGCTCTCCTGATGTAGTACATGAAATTGTGTCCATTGACAAGAGTTTTGGATTAGAGATAAATGATGTAGACATGGAGGAGTTGATAAAGGACCATCAAAATTATACCACAGAAGAGCTGGTTGCCTTGCAGGAAGAACAGGTGAAAGTCTTACAAGAAGAGCATGCATCAGAGGAAGAGAAGGTTAGGGAAGAAATCACCAGTGCTGAGATCAAGGAAATTTGCAGAAAATGAAATGATGTGCAGGAATTTATTGAGAAGCACCACCAGTGGTGATATTCAGTGGGTTCACACTGGTTCCGCCGAACCCGTTGTTAACATTTTCAAAGTTTTCCAAACCTTGTTAAACACACATAGCATTTCTCGGTGGTTTTGTTTCTTTTAAAAAATATATTAAAATATACGTATTATATTCTGTAACACTACTAAACTAGAGCCTTATACCCTGTTCACCTTGGTGCGACCTCTCTCGACCATTTCAATCTCAACCAAAACGAGGTTCAATCGCGATCGACTCGAGAGAGTTCTTGAACTAGATCCAGTCATAAGACAGATGTCACGATCCTACACGCACGAGAAAATACAAGATGGCTGCAGAACACGTATTTGGAGAGACGATGACATCTGTCTATTATAAGATATATCACAAGAAAAAGTATTGTATTTATTTCTAACCAAAACTTCCATTTTGTTTGTCGGTGTTGGTGACTTACCGCGTAGTTATTTCAGTTTTATCGTCGCGTGTAACAGTCGGGTTCTTCTGAAGTTAACTGCGCACAAACTTGAGAAAAAAAATTGTTAAGGAAAAATTTTCTGTTAGCGAATCCTTTGTTAAATATTTTGAATATCACCACTGAGCACCACCCTAACAAAGTTGTGGCTAATAGGGTCATTAATTTAATGAATGACAATGCAATACCGCATTTTAGAATTGTAAACATGACAATGTCAGCTAATCTTTACAGAAAGAAGTCTTAGCCTTAACAAGAGTAAGAAAAAAATTAAATTTCCTGTGAGACTGTAAACAGAACAGAGTCTGATGTCAATCCACAGAATTAGTTTACTAATAGGTTGTGCTTCGTTGCGCCTGAAGATCAAATTTGTCTGCCTAAGAACAGCAATTCAAAACACTAGAACTATGTATGCTAGCTTGCACAAACTAATCAACCTCAAAAACACTCTATTCAAAGACCCCAATTTGCTGTCTCTCATCAATACCAGGGTTATAGACTTGCAAGAGCAAGTCCAACAAGTATTAGGCAAGAAATATGCCAAAAAAATTTATTGGATCTTAAAAAACCAAAGAAAGTCACCTAAGAACAAGCTAAAAAGCCTAACAGTTTGTTGAGATAATATTAAACCACAAGAGCAAGTGGTTCAAGCATTTAAATTTGGACACATGTTTGCCCCAAGACCTACAAAGATCGTAGCACATAAATGGTCTGTAAATAAAGTAATGAGACTTTTTCTGTAAATATCTGTATTCATAATTAATTTACAAATCAACTCTGTCTCCTTCAAAATAGTCTCCTTGGGAAACGACACAGTGCCTGAGATACTAAATACTGAATCTGTTACCGGTGTAATTTGTGTGAAAAAATCTTCTTTCCACAAACGTTTGAGCTTTCCAACTAGCTCTTCTTCAGGTAGACAAAAAATTCTGACGAAACACTTCGAAAAATGGAACGTAGATATTTAAATAAAAAACCGAATCTAAAAATAGAACGCAGATGTTTAAACAAAAAATATGAAACTCGCATAACGAACGATCATTAAGATGGTCATGTGCATTCGTGCGCTGATGTTGCTATTTATAGATCGTTGTTTATGAGGGCCTGCCACGCTATAGAAAGATTAATCTCGTCCTTCCGATTTATACATGTGGTCCGGTGGTTAGCCTTACAGATGGATATAGCTTCTTGCCATTTTAGTTGTTCCAGGTGGGGCGTAGTGTCGATGATGTCAGCTTTGTCGAACTCCGGTTCTATATCGGGATCAGATGCAAAGGTGGTTAGGGCCGTGGTGTACCGCCCATGCCG
>NW_019384983.1:260895-276596 GCF_000671375.1 Centruroides sculpturatus | reverse complement strand
CGGCATGGGCGGTACACCACGGCCCTAACCACCTTTGCATCTGATCCCGATATAGAACCGGAGTTCGACAAAGCTGACATCATCGACACTACGCCCCACCTGGAACAACTAAAATGGCAAGAAGCTATATCCATCTGTAAGGCTAACCACCGGACCACATGTATAAATCGGAAGGACGAGATTAATCTTTCTATAGCGTGGCAGGCCCTCATAAACAACGATCTATAAATAGCAACATCAGCGCACGAATGCGCATGACCATCTTAATGATCGTTCGTTATGCGAGTTTCATATTTTTTGTTTAAACATCTGCGTTCTATTTTTAGATTTGGTTTTTTATTTAAATATCTACGTTCCATTTTTCGAAGTGTTTCGTCGGAATTTTTTGTCTACCTGAAGAAGAGCTAGTTGAAAAGCTCGAAAACGTTTGTGGAAAGAAGATTTTTTCACGCAAATTACACCGGTAACAGGTTCAGTATTTAGTATTTCATCCCCGGTGTCAGAGTGAAGTTTAATTTACAGTGCCTGAGACACTGCTTCCACTGTTCATAGCAGTGCTGGAATGCAGAAAGCAGAATGGCCTTCAACTGGTTGGTTACAGCCTGTTTTATGTTTTCCATCATGCCAAAATGATTCCCTTTGAGGTATTGTTTCAGTCTGGAGAAGAGAAAGTAGTCGCATAGACTCATGTAAGGTGAATATAGGGCTGAGGGACAACAGGAATATTTTTTGTGTCGAAAACTCTGCAACAAGGTACATTATCATGATGCAGCATCCAGGTCTCTTTGATGTTTGGCCTCACATAAGCAACACATTTTCGTAGTCTTTCAAGAACCTCACAGTAAAAATTCGTGCCTCAAGGAAAAACTGTCCTTGAAACACAAATTCGTTATGGACAATTCCATTGCTGTCAAAGAAGCATGAGCATGAGTTTGATCTTTGACTTGCTCATCCTTGCTTTTTTCAGCCATGGGGAGCAAAATACAAAAAAATGAGCAGTGTGCCATTCCTCATTTTGGTGTTTTGTTTCTGGATTGTACTCAAAGATCCATGTTTCATCATCCGTAATGATGTTTGTGAGGAACATTATTCATAACTATGTTGGCTCATTTTCAGAATGCACAATAAAATACAGGTATACCTCGAGTTACATCATTCTCAATTATACGTCGTTTGTCGAAAAATATATGGAAAAATAACAATCAAGTTTAAGTCATTTTATTTGACTTTACGTCTGTCCGCCACAAATATTGAAGTCTTAATATCACTAGAAAAGCATTAAAGCACATAAAATCATATTAAAATATATCATCTTATTTTATAATGTCTTAGAGCAAACCACATTCACAAAATAGAGTCTGCGATGTACTGTAAATATTGCCAAATTGTAAACTTGTACTGTACATTTACATGTATGTACTGTATGTACATGAATTTGTAAATTTAGATTACTTTTTTTCTGTACTATATTAAAAACTAAAATTTATTTGTTTGTAAGCTTAAGTTTAATAATATATGGTAATCCTGATATCAACATTTAAGAAATGGACATTAGTGTCGCTGTGTTGATCCACTTCGAGTGACAGCCCATATGGATTATCATTCATCACTTCAACAAATCGTGTCAAGCTTGGTGTTGTTTTCTGTACAATAATAACGTCATCTACGTATCTTCTGTATAGCATGATGTCCTGCAAGAATCTCGGAAGGATCCTAGACTCGAGTTGTCTCACCACTAACTCACACAAGTCTCCGGGCATCGGACTGCCCATCAGGACCCCTCTCGATTGTGAATATGTTACCCCGTTGAATTGAAACACAGAACTATAACAAATTAGGTAAGCCAATTCCAATTTTGGTGGAGTGCTGTGTCGTTTACTCGCGCAAATAGGAAGTCTC
Source organism: Centruroides sculpturatus (assembly GCF_000671375.1). Classification (NCBI taxonomy): domain Eukaryota; kingdom Metazoa; phylum Arthropoda; class Arachnida; order Scorpiones; family Buthidae; genus Centruroides; species Centruroides sculpturatus. The sequence goes on along the minus strand of NW_019384983.1, from coordinate 274,697 downwards.
TAAGAGTACAAAAACATGCTGGTATCTTAACAGAAGGGTATAATGATTTAAAATCCAAAATCGTGATGCAGTCCGGGGAGGTGATCAATTTCAACTGATTGATTAATTCAACAGGATTAGAGATGGTAAATGGGTAGCCACTTAAATGCGGCATAAGTATGTTATGGATCAATTTCTCCAATTTATGAGTAGTGCCTTGGCCTTATCTACAACCGGTCTAAACTGTTGGCCTTCTTTGTGCATTTTTGCGAACGCAAATAACTTAGGAACATCCAGGTTTTCCATTGTATTGCCCCTCAGGTCTAGTTTCTTGGCCAACTTCGTAGCAGATAAGCGTTTAACCAGTGAATGTAATTTCTCTATCCAATTATTTTCTACTTCATTGCTTTGCATAACGTTGACGTATTCCCACAGCCCTCTCTCATATGTTTCCCTTTTCATGAACACTAGGTTCTTGGCTTTATCTGCCCTTATTATCGTAACCATGTTTAAACGTTTCTTTGTGAAGGTGTTCAGAAAACATTTATGCTTTAGAGTTTTACCGTTTCACATCGATTACAGGCTTAAGTAAGTGGAATTTTATTGTTGTTAATTTTGTAACATTGCTTGGCATGGAACGTTCTTGCAGTTTATAACAATAATAATAAATGTTTTATTAATAATAACAATTATTATTGATTAAGGTGCTATACATACATTATTATTATTATTAGCTAAATAAAACAAATGAAGTAATACAATAAAAAAAATTATAATTCAACAGCCATTTTCATTTTTGATATTTAAGTTTCCATTTTTCCGTTTCAATCATCTTATATTTATAATGAACTAAAAATGAAAATAAAACAATCATTCTAATATATCAAAAAGCACCTTCTAAACTAAATATTGTGTCAAGCTTTCAAAGACAACTTCAGAGATGTGAGATATACAGTAATACAGATTACTATATTGACTTATTTGATTTGTATTTCTGAAACTTAGAAGCTTGACAGTGTTAGACATTTTCCATTCCTTCATTAAATCTATGATGTACATATTAAATAGTCTTTTTGATATTTTATTTATAATTTAATAATAATTCAATTTAGTTTTAACATTTTAATTTAAGCAATAACTGGACATAAAAAGATTTACCATATTCTCATAACTTAACTTTGGTATTGTTATTTATAGACATTAAAAATCTACATGCAGTACACACTTAACAAAACATTGCTGACACAACATAAGCTGATATAACTAGAATGTCAGACACATTTTTGATGTGTTTTAAGGGGTTTAATTCCACATATTTTGCACACAATTTATATTCCAATATGCATTTTATGCCTTCAATAACAAACACCAGGAATGCATTTTGCACACAAACATACATATGTGGGTACACAATTTTAATTAAATTTGCATACAGAATTCCTGTCTTTAGTAATTTATAATATTACATTTATATCAAAAATCTGTTGTAGAGAAAGAACTTAACTAAATTTTAGGAATTAACTTGTTGCTAATTAAACTGCTAAAAGTCAAAAATATTTTAAATTTGTCAAGAAGTTTCTCAGATCATTTTGCCAAAATTATTTCTCAAAAACTATGCATTCCAGTAATTAACTTTCTGAAACTTTTATTTTGCCATAGAACCAATCTTGCAACAAAATATCTCACACTTAATTTGTAATAAGCATCACTGTCAATTTCCAGTTGCACAATAATTATCAATTTTAAGAAAATTTTAAATGATATCCAGTAGAATAAATTTATTTGCCATAATATATTTAAGCATTTAATCTTACAAAGGTAAAATTTGTTTGTGATGACAAAAGGTCACCATCCCATACTGTAGCAGACAAAAAATATAGTCCAATAAAAATCTAAATTTTACCTAATTTGCATAATTTGTTTTCAATATACATTTTGCATGTAAAATGTACTCACATTTTAAGAGGACAACATATTTCAGTGTTGCTGCCACTGACAATGAAATTGTTTACTAGATTTTAATTCTATTTTAAGCAGGGCTGCGGAGTCGGAGTCGTGGAGTTTTGGAGTTTTAGCCGGAGTCGGAGTCGGATGGTTAGGAAAAGTCGGAGTCGGAATTGGAGTCGGTAGATTTTTACGCTACTCTACAGCCCTGGCAGGGCTGTGGAGTCGGAGTCGTGAAGTTTTGGTGTTTTAGTCGGAGTCGGATTGGTAAGGAAAAGTCGGAGTTGATAGATTTTTACGTGACTCCACAGCCCTGATTTTAAGCTAAGTTGCACTAGAGAAATTTCCTAACATTCATTCTCTCCTCAATAACTTTGACAATTTTTTATTTTCTGAATTTAAATACTTATGTCTTCACTGGTGTTTTCTTTAGATAAGGTTACCAGATTTCTTGGATGCAAAAGCTGGAACAACATATACAATGTTGTATAACCAGTACAATGTACACTAACTCTGTTGTTTACAAATAATTTAAAATATGTAGCATATGTAATTAATAACACCTATAGGTGTATTTATTAACCACATTTTTATATTATGAAATAAATCACCTTATGACAACTAGTAAACTAACTTTTTTCATTTGACCTTGACTTGCCTGCAAGTTAGTCTATTCTGAAGTAGACAACAGACCAGAAGCATTCGGGATCAACACAAGTATGGATTTTTTGTAACAGATTCCTTCAGCAGTATCTTGTAAACTTCCTCACTGGATTTGTCATCAGAATTATTCTTAACCATCAGCATGCCTTTTAACATTTCAACTTTAAACTATGTTTTCTCAGTTGTCTACATAACATTAACTGCAAAAAGCACACTTTCACTTGCAGCATTGGTTTCTGCGAAACAAATAACTCAACAAGCTTTAAAACTTGTATGGAACAGGATTTGCTGTGGAATGTAAAAATATTTCTACCCATCAATCTGCAATAGTCACTTGCAAATCTTTTCTGTGGAAGCAAACTTGGAAATGTAAGTAATCTATCTCATCAAAGAACTCATTGTCATTGACAGCCAGATGTGGAAATTTGAATATGACTTGTGGTAGGCTTGTTTCAATGTTTTCCTAAAGGTTAAGTTCACACTGAGCATGATTTGCTGGTGAAAGTGAAAAACAGAGTGAATAAAATGTCAAACATGACGTTGTTTCTGGTGAATTTTACCATTTTGCAAATTACTTTGAAGTTCAGAACTGTCAAGCTTTTTCACTAGCAAAAATATTTTGCCACCAATCATATTCCCATTAGTTGTCACATGATTCTTCTTGTTTTCAAGATGGCTACAGAAACTTTCTCATGCAATAGAGTAAATGTTGTAATTCGTGGATTTTTAATATTCCTCTCATGCAGCATCGTTTTCTTTTTTACTTATCTTTCTTTCTCAATAAATAAACAAACATGGTTAACGATGGAATATCAGAAGCGGCCATTTTGTTTTTTGAGATGACATTTTCTCTCACTTGCAAATGATTGGCTGCTTAAAATTTGCAACAGCTTTTTGCATTTAGTTGCACAGTTCAATTTCGCTAGGCAAATAAAAATTGCTTTTTGCTTTTCTCATTCACTTTCGCTATTCACTCAGTGTGAACTAACCTTAAGTCAGTGTTTCTTTCAAACCCAGCAACCCAGCTGAAGTTATTTGTTTTCAAATTGTCCTCTTCTTTCTTGTAAATACTTAGCACAGTTATCATAAAATTTATCATCATCATCAATCAATCATCATATTATAGTAAAACCCTATTAAAATATTTTTGAAGGGACTGGCTTGGGAAAATGTCATAAATGGGAAACATCTTAGGGAGAAATGGCAGAAAAACTTTTTTAAATCCAGATACAGTAGAGCATTGATTATCCAAATACCGATCAATTGAAACATCGGTTAACCAAAAGCATTCCAGTCGGCAAATTCAAATTTCCACTAGCGCTGTGGTATTGCAACACTCTTCCCCTCCCTGTCAAACTGGAACTGTAGGCCTAGTTTAATGTATTACATTATGTAAGGCATGTACAGTATTTGTAAGACATGTCATACAAATTATATACAGTACAGTTTTGTGTTTAATATATCTTTTGTAAATGACCAGTTATCCGAAAAATCAGTTATCTGAACAACCCTAGTCCCAAATTGTTTTGGATAATCAATGCTTTACTGTAATTGATTACAGAATGAAATTTAGTAGCTACAAGTTTTTAAAAGTACTGATCTAGAGTGGCCTGCAAAATTCTAGGAAAAACATTGCATAATATTTGGGCCAATATGGTATACAAGAAAGTAGAGATACCAAATGGAGAGTGCCTATTTATACTGTTTTTAAAACAACCATTAGTCAACTGACTATTTTTTTTCTAACCAATCACAATAATAAATTTAATATTTTGAGAAGGAATAATTTTCAAATTCAAAACTGTTTACAGTTGAAATTTGTTAGTCACTCAAAAAAAAAAATTTCCAAACATTAAATTGATAGAAAAATCACTTAGAAATCATTTGACTGTTGATACTGGTATCAAACTTAACACATTTCAAATCATATGCCTCTGGGTCCTTATCTATACTAATATTATAAAGAGGTAATGTTTGTATGTATGTATGTTAGTTTGTATGCAGCAGGTAATCTCCGAAACTAATCATCCAATTTAAAAAATTCTTTTGCCAATATTTAGAATGGAACTTCAAGGTGGACATAGGCTGTATATTATTCCGTTAAACATGGGGGATGGACAGTTCTTTACGGTAAGCCTTACGGAGAAAGCTTACCGTAAAGAACTCTGCTTCTATTTATACTATTTTAAATGCGGTTTGTTGCGTTTTTGATTGCGTTTTAATAGAGTACTTCAGAATGTACACTAAGAACGAATTTTTTGATATTCCGCCAGCGGGGGAGAGGGACAGGATTAAGGCTTACTGTGAAAAACTTGGTTTCTATTATACTGTTTTAGATGCGGGTTTTTACGTTTCTGATTGCGTTTTAATAGAGTACGTCAACAGAATGTACACTAAGAAGGGATTTTTCGAAAAATTTTTCCTCACGGGGGAAGTGTTATACATTTATAATAGATACATTTTGAGCCACAACAAGGCGTGGCGGGGTCTGCTAGTCTTATAGTATAGTACTAGTGAAAAATAGAGACTGTTTTCTCTAAGCTTTCTTTTGCTGAACAAACTTTTGCTGAACAAAGACATTGGTATAATAAATCCTGTTAATAAAATACATCTGAGTAGACATTTTAAATACTATACTGTTAACAAATTTCATTTGTAATCTAAATTTTCAAAATTTCAAAGTTCATTAACACTGGGCTGTTAAACTAATTAAACTTCATAAATTTTAGCATTACCTTCTTACTTTAATGATATCAAAGATTAGCCACCCTTCTTTCAAAACTACAGGATCCCTGTTCATGCAGCTTCTGGAAACATTATTGGTCACCAACATGATTGTTTTAAGGGGTAAAAATTGCTTAATGGGACATATTTTGTAACATGTCATGTGATTTTATCAGGAAATTTTTAACAAATATCTTATGGGCAAATTGATAGGACCACAGAATTTGAACAATTTAAGATGTTCCTGCATATTTCCCTACCTAACATGATTTTACTGTATAATGTCATTTTTCAGGCCTCCGGCAAATATCAGGCTTGCCCATGCATTAAATATAAAATGTCCCTGCACACTATTTTCTGGACACACCTTTAGTTTCAAGTTTCTCATGCACAGGCTGCTCACCCAGCATGGAAATAAACTGTTCCTGGAAATCTGCTAACTATAGCTCATTACTTCATGGCACAGCATATACTTCAGCACACACCTCCACTATTATGCATAGCCTTCCGTAAATGTAAGTGTACATTATAGATGGACCGTCAGATGGCAATGAGGTCTATTTGTTGAGCTTGTTATCTTGTATCTTTATTCTCTGATTGAAAAATGGAACATTTAGGTATTCCAGCAGGACAAACAGGTAAAGCGGAATGTCTGGTCACACTACTGTAGATACTGTCAAAATTTCAGGAAATAAAATTTTTTAGAAAAAGAATTGCATAATAGGAATCCCCATCATGCAATTCTTTTTATGACTCAGAAATCCTGTTTCAGAGTTATACATTAAAATTTGAACAGAAAAACTGAAATAAATAATAAATAATAAATTTTATAATAAAACAAACACACAGTTTAATAGTTTATAAAAGAGCCTATTTTCATCAAAAAACATAATAGTAATCATAATCTGCACATGAATCTAGTAATCACCAAAATGCTCATGTCATTATTAGTCATAATGATATTTATTCTCTCTCCAAAAATAAAAATATATCATTTTTGTGACAATAACATATAACACAAATAAAAAGTTGATAGAATATAATCTGCCAATATTAAAAATAATTTCATTCTTTTAACAAAAGCATTAGCATATTTATTCATTAATTTTTTAACTTCTTTTAAATTAAGCAGTTTATCTGTAATTATATTTATTTTGAAATGATTTCAAAATTTTGAAATTATTACCTTAATGACTCACTAAAAACAGAGTACTTTAGTTATGAAAGAGAGAGAAATAAATAAATAAAAGAAAATGCTATTGGCAATCTGGCAATACAATAAAACAAATTTTCATTCTAAATCATCTGAATATATAAATTTTAGAAAAAATGTTTGTATTTAGATGTTGCTAGATAACTTCCATGCTGTTTTGAAATTTAAAAATATAGAATGCAAACTGAAAATATTTCTCAATAATCAAAGAACAATATTCTTCAATAATTGTTACTAGAAAAAAATTTGCTCATAAAATTTTATTTACAAACAAGATGTGATCATTTCTCATGAAAACTATAAAGATCAAATTACACAGTCTACATAAAATTTGAGCAAATTTCCCAGAATACTTCATTCCTTTATATTTCAAATACAGTTGTCCCTCTATAGTCCGACGTTTTTTAATCTGACATGTTCAGTAGTCTGACACACCTCCCGTCAAGGTACCTGTCCCCGTTACGTGTCTGCTTGCACAGAAGCATGTTGCAATGTGAATCTCCCCATCCAATTTTTACACGATGACACACATTTCGTGTGTTTTATGTGAGCAGTTCTGTTCGAACAGTTGGAGTAGAGAATATTGTAAGTTACTGCTAGCAAAACAATGCGAAATATGTAATTATTTTCGGTAATCCGGACACTTTTGGTAATCTGACACACCTTTGGTCCCATACCTGTCGGATTATCAAGGGACAACTGTATTAGTATTTTTCTAATCAAATGGAAATTTAAATCCCAAAAGCTGAAACAAATCAACAAATACACTACATGGTTTTACATACTACTTCCAGCACCAATGTTTAATTAATAAACATTAGGAAAAAAACAAATGTTTCTGACCACTTTGGGGGCCCTAGTCAGGATAAAAAAAAATTTTTTACATAAATTCAAACAAAGTTAGATTTGAAATGCAGAACAATCAACACTTTGATGACATAATATAAATTAAGAATTTTTTAAAAAATTTCTTTGTTGTTGGGATCACTAGCAATATTTCAATTTGATAATTCTTGTAAATTTCATAATCCTGCATCTGCAGGTGTATAAGAATGCTACCAGTAATTCAATGATCCAAAACAGGGTTTAATTATATTTAATTTGATTGATTACATACATTAATAGATACATTTTGAGCCAACTTACATTTTATGGCTCCTCATCAGTAACTGAAATTATTAAATGCTATAAGTACAAAATTAATTAAAAATAAAAAAATAATAATAATAATAAACATAATAGTAATATCTTACTTTGTATTGAATCAACCATTTCCTTAAATACAAAAGTACACAAACATAACATGGAATATATTTCACACTGATATATTAGACAAATTAATAAGAATTGACACTTTAGATTACAGATGGTTTATGCTATCATAAGAGAACATTACTCTTTAAAAGTTACTCTAAAGTGTAACCACCTTGTAGCCAACATATTTATACTCCCTAAAATATCCATAATCAAGAGATGAAGTCATACCACCTCTTGGTGATTTGTATTCCTTCACATGAGGAGAAATACAATCACCAAGAAGTAGTATGACATCATCTCATGACATAAATGACATAAAAATGAATTCCATAATATGACATATGCTATTTAATCTTAAGAAAACTGTATGTGATGAAAAAGATGATAGGATAACATCATGAAAAGCTGGAAGAGGCACAAAGAAAATAATATTACATTAATCAAGGCTGATAAAAATAGGAATGTTCTATTATTAAAGTGATCCATGTATGTTAAACTCTTGAAACACTGAATTGAGTCCACAGAAGTTGAACATGAATACATCAACAAGCTCCAGAGTAAAGGGAACTTTTGCACATTCTATGTTAGCAAGAAAACTAGACCTGAAATTTGTCTACATCTCCTCTCCAGATACCCTGAGACTTTTTGCCTTTTGGAAAACCCATAAACCTGGCCAACAGCTAAGACCCATAGCTGAAAATATGCCCATTCTTCAACAATCCATTTAGAAAGAAAAATCCATCTCCCACTACAAGATTTTCTCAGAGTTTACCAATATACTGCAGCCAACTGTTTGGAACTCACATCCATGTTAAAATCAATGGAATTATCAAGCACAGAGCACTTTTTAGTGCTGGACTTCACATTGCTGTACCCTTCAATAAAACTTTGAAGCATGCTTCTTTACACTAAGGGATGTCCTATTCACTATAGTACAGGACACAGAAATACCATCAGCACATCCTGAATTTATTGCATTAACTATGTTACTCCTCTCTTTTTGCTTTCAACAATATAATGCATATACAAAAGCAATGGGAAGCCTCTCATCTAGAAATTTATGCAAACTGGTTGTTTCATCAAACAGCAAGTCCTAATGGACTTTCTTCCATGCATATGATTGTCTATGAGATACATAGAAGACATTTTTATTACTTGGAAAAGCAAACCTAATTTGGATGATTTCCTACAAGTATTTAACAATAATTGTGGCTCCTTGCTTTAGATCAGTCCAGTAACACAAAAGTCCACTTCTTAGACCTGAAAATTGAGCTAAGACATAAGAAAATAATTACAAGTCTATTGCAAGCCAACATACTGAGCTGCTTTCATATCATCTAACTCCAAGAGCCCCAGGAGAAACAAAACTGCAGCCTTTAGGTCCTTGTAAATCGAGTGTACACTCATTGCTCTCTCAAGGTATCTACTAAATGAAATAAGATGTATTAGGGAAATTTCCTTTAAACACAAGTACAGCACAAATTTTATTTCCAAGATGTAAAAGCTAAAAGCAATAGTGACAACAATATGAGTAATAACATGGAGCAAAACAGAATGCAATAAAATAAATTGTTAAGTAATATTATTTCTGTATGTCTATATGTCTTGCACTAGAGAAATACCATCGAAATTGTGAAAACTGCAACACTTTGATTAAAATTTTGTCAGCTTGTTTTGGCTATAATACAGGTTGTTTTAAAACTACAGATGAGAGCTCCGATATAAAATGGAGAGCCCTTTAGTAACTATAAATTACTAAATGTATGATTTTGTATCACAAATGACATCACCAAATCACAACTTACAAACTCAAAATTGTTTATACACCTATTACTATATATAATCAAGATTCTTTGGTTTAGCACTACACCCAATTTAGTGCCTTTTTCAGAGGTAAACAAATGATAGTAAATCAAGGTTTGACTGCATATCATATCAAAAGACCAGTGCATTTATCATATTAATTTTATTGAGCACCAATACATGAAAAAAAAAGTTCATTTGTTGTTTATTCATTTTTTATGCATTTTAACATAACTTGAAAAAAATGCAATACAACTTTTCAGAGATCATATTTTCATCCCAAATGAAGATCAATGACTAATGAAGATCAATTTTTGTTAAATAAACTTTATTCCTTCATCTATAACAGACCAAAATCTATCTGACCAGAAAAATTTTCCTACTCACATGGTGCAATTACTTATCATCATATTATAAACAAAGCATAAAATACAGTAGGGCCAATTTATTACGATCATGGATAATGTTATCAATTGTTTAATGTTATTGAGATTAGTGGGTCAAAAAGCTTACAAGTTATATAAAAACTTTGCATGTAATCAGAATTCAGTAAACATGCTTTTTTTAGGCATTTTTTTTTTTCTTCTAGCAGCCTCAACATATGGTTGAGAATATGAAATCATTATAAGTTATTGTTATCAGTCTTAACCAGTATTTTAAATTAATTGTTTTAATTCTCACAATACAATAGTTTAAAATTTCTGCTATTACGCTAGCTATACCAAATGATGCAATGGATTTTTATTAAGCTATATTAAGACTAATATAGGCTAATAGTTTAATAAAAATCTGGCAGATCATTTGGTATTACTAATACAGCAGTACCTCCTAGTTCAAACATTTCAGAGTGTAAATGCTAAATTCAAGAGAAATTATTTGTGAGAAAGCCAAGCAAGCGGCATAGTGCCCTTAAGAAACAAGACATACTAAGGTATAATAAATACAGTCGACCCCCTATAATTACGATTCCTATAAAACTGCGAAAAAATTGTGACGGTATCCGTAAAAAAAGGTAAAAAAACTCCTATAATTACGTAAAACATCATCGGGCAGTCGAACTACTTTCCCGCCATCCGTAGCGCCATGCTATGGAGAGATTTCTATCGTCTGGACAGTATTATATAAATTATATATAAATTAGGTACTGTACATATAATTATATATTAACTTATTGTAACTTTATTATAATTAAATATATAATTTCCGCCGTCTAGCGTGGCACCATGCTACAAAGATTTTACACTAACTATCGTCTGTACAGTATGTAAATAGGTACCGTAAGTCTAATACAGTACTGTAATTTTATACATTTCTTGTGAAAAAAAACATTTCTTATTCAACGGAGATTAAAATTATTTATATTAATGATGTCTCCAAAGTTCAACAAAGTTTTCGCAGAAAAATAAGTTGTTAGAAATCGGCCGCTATTTGCTGAGCTGTTCCGCGACGAAAGCAAGCTTTAGCAATGGCAATATCGAATAGCGCACACTCAGTAAGTAATCCTACAATTTTTTGTTTATAGCGTAGTTTATATGGATTATTTTCAAAAAATATATATGTATTTTGGAAATGTTGAGTCGGATTAGTCTAGAATCAATTAATTTTATGGAAGAAAACCTTTCAATCAGCCGTAGTCCGTAAACTTAACACATGTTTGTTATTGTGATTGGATTGACTTGTAAGAAATCAAATTCCTCGAGAATGGAACGTATCTATGATCTTATAGGGGGGGTCGACTGTACAGTTTTCATTTTATTATACAGTATTTACATATTTTATTTATTATTTAGGACATTTAATTGTGTTATTTTTTTTACTTTAAATTATGTGTATTAACAATTTAAGTTTATAAAAATGGGTATTGTTTAGGTTTGGAATGGATTAAATTCACTTTCCATTATTTCTGATGGAGAAAATTAATTAAGACCTTGAACAATTCATAGTTTGAATGGTCCCCTGGAACATATTAAATGTGAAATACAAGGTAACATTGTATATTTGATTGTATTTGTTGTTATATATTATGCTAGTTGTTGTAGAAGTTGGTAGTAAAACAGTTTTATTACTACTAACTGCATGAATTAATAATAATAATTAAATAAGTAAGGTCTCAAGTTATACATTTTTAATTGTTTTAACATGTCCTTTCAATTAACATACTTACAACCAATCAACAAACAAAAAACGTTTTCAAACTCTTTCAGAGTTCTTCATCAAGTTAATACTGTATGTGGAATGTCTATAAACTTTTGGAATATGACATTCGAAGATGGATTCAAAGGGCTATTCCAAAATACAAAAATCCAAAAATTCACACATGCCTATTCCTGTATTTAATCAAGGTTCAATGAAAAGGCTAAGTCACCTCATTGAGCAGAGTCTACCATGACATCGACAAAACCATCTCCCTGAAATTTATGCATAATGAAGTAAAATTATTTTTAAATATTTCTATTGCCTCTAACCATTTCAAACACTCCACTTGGGGGTATAAAGGATGAGTGTGGCCCAAGAGAACAACAGGCCATTCTTATAGATATTCCACATATTAACTGTTGGAAAACCCAATGAAGAACTCTGAAGGAGTTTGAAAACATTTGTTGTTTCTTTATTTGTATTTTCACACAGGTTACTGGTTCCAAATACATTAATAACTTTATCCCGGTGTGGTGTGATATTATTTAATGTCCTTTCAATGTTCTAATCAATGTAAAACCATAATTTCTTCTGTGTCTGTACATCGTAGTATATTTTAGTTAGTTTGTAGTTTATAGTATCTTTCCCTGTTTTTTGTTCTTTCTCCTTCTGCTGCTTCCAAGCATTTTTTGTAGTATCTTTCCCTGTTTTTTGTTCTTTCTCCTTCTGCTGCTTCCAAGCTGTTTTTTGTTCTTTCTCCTTCTGCTGCTTTCAAATTGCTTGTAGGAGCAGCAGAAGGAGAAAGAACAAAAAACTTTCTAATCTCCTTAATTCCTTTATTGAAAGCAGCAGAAGGAGAAAGAACAAAAAACTTTCTAATCTCCTTAATTCCTTTATTGAATGTATGAGTCACTTCCTGAACAAACCAGTTGAGAGTTACCTGAAAAAAACATCGTGAAAAAAAGGGTCACTTTGGAACTGGTACTCAAAGAGAGAGGATAAACTGAATGCAAGAGCATGGAACTGTCCATTACCCAAGTATATGGGTGAAGTTGTGACTTCTAGAGGAAATCTTAGAAATCCCTGGGCCAAAGAAAGTGTACTGGATTTGGTATCATAATTAAATAGTTGCAATTTCAAGTAACCAACAGATTGGTTATTCTAGCCCTCAGAAACAAGGAGAAAAAGAAGAAAGTGTGATTTTGGTGTAGGACGTTCCATGTGGCTTCTCAAGACAATGAGGACTGAAAGACATTTGCAGAACCTGACTATCTTTGTTCTGCTCTATCTTCCATCTTTACTACTTGCCCCTATCTTCATTTTTCCATATTACTGTAAATTTAGTATTAAGGTGTGAAAATGTATAGCGCGGACAGGAAAACACAGACACGTTTTACCAATGAAACAAGTTTAATTTCGCGCTAACATTAATATATTTACAAAATGAGTTCGGATTCCCGCTGTTACTTACAAACGTTCCAAAATCCCGAGCGACCGGATATACCAATATACTGGTAGTTACTTTTCCGATAACTATCTCTTGACAAAAGTAGTTGCGCGCGGAAACTTAAACTAACTTAAAACTAAAATAAACTAGGAGATAGAAAAGATAGAAAGGGGAAATAAGAAGAATTAAAGGACAGAGGGTACCCGAATTTCCTGGTAGTTCTCTACAGTTCCTCGTCTCGGCTGTTCTTCCTTTTAGAACCGTTTCGGTCCGTTTCGGCGTTGTCTTATAATCGTCGACTAAATTCTTCTATCAATGCGCTTCTTACGGCCTCTTTCTGCAGCGCTCCTCCGACCTTTTGTTCCAGAGCCTTCTGCCACACGTCTCTCTCTCTCCGAGTCCGGCCTAAGAGTGCCTAAAAACCCTTTGTTTTCCTCGCTCGCAGACCCGTTTTCGTCTTTTGTCTAAGGCTACCCCCTGATGGGTCAGGGGTGAGGCGAATTCTTGGAAATCCGAGACAAAGGAACAAAGAAATCGGAAGGAAGGAAAGTTCTAGAGTTTAAATTAAACTAAAACTATACGGACTAATAATAATAATAATAATATTAATAAAAGAAAAACAGGCGTGTAGCCACA